>NW_022145735.1:68970-117789 GCF_002938485.1 Sitophilus oryzae | reverse complement strand
CTCAGTATTGCTTCGTTCAGTTACGTATTGCTTCATTTTTAAAAACAGGCAAATTCCTTTATCTGTCATTTTTTCCATGTCGTCTGTCAAAATCTTTCTTATCTATTTTATACATACATAAAGGACTACATATAAAAATGGAAACTTATAAACAACTCGTCCTAACTCTTTAGTTTTATTACTCTATAAAAATTAAACTAATAGCATTCAAACTTAAAAAAAAACAATCAAAAATTGTGTCAAACGCGTAGCATAAAAAGTATATATAAAAAACATAATTATTTGATGACATAGATCTCCGATTTCAAATAAAGTCGGATTATGAAAGTGATAATTGCATTTTATTTGCATTTAACTTGAGACCTAAGATAAGTAATATCTATTAATTAACATTATTTATGATACACCCTGTAGATAGGCCGTAGGTACGCTCCTGCTTTTGACAGCGCCGTAGCTGTGGCTGTAGGGCCCCAACAGCACGCTGGGCGAGTCCTTTTCGCTCCAAGCTTGGCTCGTGTAGCTGTTGCAAGCAATCAGGCTGTTCATGGCTGGCGGTCTGCTTTTCTCGATTGAGATGCCGTTGCCGACAGATCTTATACTGAAAAAGAAATCAAAATTATACAGGGTGGTCCTTAATGACATGCTATTATTTAAGGAGGTGATTCTTGGACCTATTCTAAAGAAAAAAAACTTTATATGTCTTGTGCGAAATAACTAGAACTCTGGTCACTTGTTCTCTAGATTTTATTTAAGTTCACTTTAGTTCACTGTTTCTAGTTATCTAAAGGGAACACAAAAGAAGACTTTACATTAATTAAAAAATGTCGTAAATGTATATTTTTTACTCCATAGTTTTATACAGATACAGCGAAAAGTTATTACTGTTCAAACCAGTTAAAAAATATGTGAGTGGCGCCCTCTACAAGTAGGAGTTATATTGAAATCAAAAATCAAATTTCATTTCTCATGTCAAAAAACTTTCGAGGACACCAATTTTCATCCAAAATAATGACGGTACTTCAGAAATTATTTGGAAAAATCAATAAAAAATGAAAAAAAAACTTCTACACCCTGTATCTGCTGGCTTCAGCATTTTAGGACATATGTACAGGGTGGATCAAATTCAAACGCTTTTAAATGGAAACACTTTTCTCTAGGAGATAGACAAAATTAATATCTCTGTGTCTAGACTCAATTTTGTCAAAAACATGATGGTGAAAACCGCATATCGATATCTGTTACCGTTTCGGAGTTACAGGGTGTTTTCAAAAATATGCATTTTTAACAAATCGCTGTAACTTTTTTGCTATGGAGAATTATGCATTTTTATGAAAATATTTCTAAAAGCACCTTTTTACGTAGAAATTAATAGTTTAAGTATAATTTTTTAAAATTAATAATTTAAATTATCAATAGAAAATTTGTTTTTTATATGGGACACCATGTATATTTTTAATTTATTACGAAAATAATTTAAAATTACCGTTCAAAAAATATAACACACTTGATAATTTGCTCGATTCCTCTTCGAGAGATATAGGTATATAAAAAATTCGCCCGCTTTTAAATAAGTAGGCTTTGAACTGCCCCGGCTGTAATGCAAAAAAAATTCTAGCTGTGACCATTAATTCGACGAATGATAAAACGAAATAATATTTGCTATGAGAGATGCAAGAATTTTATAACCATTTAAAATATATTTAGCTTCCAACATCCAACACATTTTAAGCTATATCTAATAACAATAAAATAAATAGCAAACCAAGACATGAGATTTTTGCTACAGGTGTTCGACATAATATATCGACCGTCTTCTGTTATGGACAGAGGGGGCAGTTTTTGAGCATTTCTCGCGGAATTCATTAACTCAGTGGGGGTGAAAGATGCCCTCTCATAACTGCTAAGTATTTCTAATTCTTGTCTAGATTATACGGAAGAATAAGGGACCTTTATTCTTCCGCAAATATATCCATAGGATTAGATCCATGGGCACTAAGTCAGGCGGCCTCTACGGCCAACGGCTGGGATATTGGTTAGCTAGTCAATTATTCTTGAAATTGGCTGGAAAAATTTGCTGATAACTTCAGCGTTCAGAGGCGGTGCGTCGTCTTGCTGGAAAAAATATGTTTTCGAGTTCCATTAAGGGCATATCATCAATAAGGGGTCCAAAGCCTACTAGTTAAAAGTGGCGAACTTTTAAAAATTCCGTATTTCGAAGAGGATTATAACAAAATATAAAGTAATATCTTTTCAGTTAATTAGAAATATAGAGTGTGTCCCAAATAAAATATCAATTCTTCTGTTGATAACTCTTAAATTATTAATTTTAAAAAAATTATACTTACACCATTAAATTCTACGTAAAAAGGTGCTTTGGAAATGTTTTCATAGATATACAAAATTTTCCATAGCAAAAAGGTTACAGCGATTTGTTAAAAATGCACATTTTTGAAAAACACCCCGTAACACCAAAACGGTAACAGATATTGATGTGCGGTTTTTACCATCATGTTTTTGATGAAAATTGAGCTCCAGACACCGATATTATATTAGTTTTCGTCTATCTCCTATAGAAAAGGGTGTTTCCATTTAAAAGCGTCGAATTTGACCCACCCTGTACATTTATACGAACTTTTTTTCTTATTTTTATCTGCATAATATGCTGCCCAAGTTTCCAAAATACAGTTCGGACCACCCTGTATACAGGTCGTCGATCTGTTTTGTAGCTACGGAGCAACTGAGCAATTCATGGGCGTGCTATAAATATTTTAAATAACATTAACTACTTATACAAAAAGTTCAAAAATACCAAATAAGTTTTATTTTTTTAGCGTTTTTTCCAGATAAATGAGATCTAATTTTTATAAAAATTAAGAAGAAAAAGAATAAAAAATTAATAAAATCACGAATCTATTTTACTGATAGTGACTGCACTGTTCTCTAAGCTTGGTCTATTACCGTTTTAACCGGTACATCTTTCTCGTAAACTTGTGAGTTTTATTTGCAGAATATGATGCCGAACTTTCACGAATACAATTCGGACCATCCTGTATAAATTGCGCAACATTATTGGAGCACCCTATATAACAACTTCACTGTCATCCATATAATCATTTCATATATATATATATATATATATATATATATATATATATATATATATATATATATATATATATATACTATATATATATATATATATATATATATATATATATATATATGTAGATACATACCTCTTCATGCTCTCCATTACACTTGCGATAGACTTGGTATTCGAGTGATTAATGTCGTTTTCGAGGCAGTTGTTCTTCCTTGATTTCCACGTAGGGTGTAGGTTTCTTGATGATACGCAAATGTATATCGATGTCACTAAAACCAACTAAAAGATGTATCACGACGATAAATAGGGGGATGAATGGGCAAGAATCCAACGCTATCGTAGAGAATTCCCTACAATTATGGAAGCGGACCTAGGAAAGCTCCTAATGCAAAGGTGCTGGTCCAGAGACCGGATATAAGTCCAAAATTTCCACGTTGTTTGGAAAATCATAAGCTCTGAAATATAAGAAGAAAACTTTAAATTGATTTTTTAACAACATAGATGTTTGCGTACTCAATTAGACATTAATACAAAATCATTATATTCAACAATAAAATACCGTACGATCGAAAAAGACGTCAGGAGATGGTTAGAAATGACAATCGTTGATAGTTTTGGCGAGATCAAGAAATTTAATCTTCCCGATTAGAAACTAATTTTTTACAGATAATTCTTCATGTAACATGTTTTGAATTGAGGGCTTTGAAATGCACCATTGTGCTGCAATTACACGATATGCGAAATGTCGATCTTCTTGGATCAGCTTACATACAACATTGGCCCCTGTTCTCAGAAGAATCCCTGGACTTGTCAGCGCGTACTTTACTCTTTTGAACCGAAAAATAAAGTTCAAATCGACTGGTTGGGTGTTCCATGATAAACCAAAACCGATGAAAGTTATCTGTTCTCGAAGTGTTTCCAAAAGGTGGCAACATTTGTCTCAAGAGAGTGAGTCATGTAGCAACAATTCCTCTGCAAGATCAAAGAACTGTTACTGCTTATTGATACATATATATTTGTTTGCTGGAAGTAATTGCTGACTTTCAAGAAAAACCAACTCTCATCGATGAATTATTTCATCAAAGACAATGCAGGTTACACACATAGCTCGAAAACATATTTTTTTAAAGCAGGAAAACGTCAATTGTTGGACTATCCTCGATAGGACCATACTTTTCAATTTTAAAAATGAATTGCTCCATCATGGTCAAAGTTTCCAGTCCCCAGGAGATGCAGTCAGCGCTTTCAAAACGCAATTGAAGCCAACCAGCGATTGGAATAACTGATTTCAGAATTATTGGTTTTCGTGAAGAATATTTTGAAAAACAATAATGCCTGAAAGCTACATACTGTTTTTTTACCTCTAAATGCAAAAATATAAAACTGTTTGCTTGAAAATCGCTCAGTGAAGTTTGCCTACACATATAGGTAAATACAAATAACACAAAAATATGTACTAAGAATAACAGCTATTAACAGTTATTATTTACGTACTATAATTTCATATCTCTGTTTATTTGATATTATTAAGTTCTGAAAAATATTTTTTTACGATGGAAAAAAGAGGAATACTTACACTGCTGTTCTTAAAGCATCGCCAAATGATGCTACAAGTTGAGCTGCCATGCCAAGTCCGTGCAAAACCAATCCAAGAATGCATACCCATAATGTCTCTAAAAATAGTATAACATTACTGTAAATAATATAATAATTAATATATTAAGTGTATGAATGTGAGGGTAATGTATATTATTTATATTTATAAATAACAGATACGTCAAACAAAAAATAGCAATAGAAGTCAAACAATAAAAAAGAAAAGATACTTTAAAAAAATAAAAAAAATGATCGTGGTGAATACATGAACGTTTAATCTATGTATTTATTTTCTAGGGATATATTATTAGTGTTAAATTAACATACAATTATGTATTGTAATATAATGATTCAAATAATTGACAAGTAATGATTACTGACTGCTAAATTGTTGCCATATTAGAGCTTCTGTTTGAAATATCTATTTACATACAGTGACCGTAAATATTTTTTATTTCTAAAACACCAGTTCTCAATGAATAAAATAATACCCTATATTTATCCTAGTAGTCCTAGAATAATTTAATATTTTGATCAATCAATTATCAATTAATTAATCGGAAATGTTAAACGATACTCATTATATCACTTTGAAATATTGTTTGATATTTATAGTTATTTTAATTCTTTCCATTCTTTCACTTATGCGAAATGCACGAATACTACAACTCAGTGAATTAAACGAACTAGTCTTCTGTACAGGGTAAGTCCACCTGACGCTTTTAAAGGGAAACACCCTTTTCTATAGAGACAGACGAAAACTAATATTGGTGTCTGTAGCTCAATTTTTATCAAAAGATAATGGTGAAAACGGCCCATCGATATCTGTTACTGTTTATGAGTTACGGGGTATTTTTCAAAAATGTGCATTTTTAACAAATTGTTGTAACTTTTTTGCTATGGAAAATTTTGTATTTTCGTGAAAACATTTTCAGAGCACCTTTTACGTAGATTTTAATGGTTTAAGTTTTTATTTTTTTAAAATTAATAATTAAAGAGTTATCAACAGAAAAGTTGATTTTATATAGAGGACACCCTGTATATTTTTAATTAAGTGAAAGAACTTAAAGTTGGCTGCTTCCAAAAATATACACATTTGATATTTTGTTAAAGTCCCATTCGAGATACAGAATTTTTATATGTTCGCCACTTTTAACTAGTAGGCTTTGAACCCCTTATTGATGATCTGTCCCTAATGGGAACTCGAAAACATATTTTTCCAGCAAGACGAGGCATCGCATCGCCTCAGAACGGAAGTTATCAGCAAATGTTTGCAGCCAATTTCGAGAATAATTGAATAGCTAACCAAGATCCCAGCCGTAAGCCGCCGAGGCCGCCAGATTTTTTTTTCTTTGTGGAAGAATAAAAGTTCTTATTTTAAATTGCGCGTATAATATAGACAAGAATTAGAAAATACTTTTAGCGGTTATGCGAGGGTATCTTTCACCCCCACTGAGTTAATGAATTCCAAGCGAGAAATGTTCAAAACAGTCTCGTCAGTCCATAACAGAAGACGTTCGACATGCCGAACGCTTTAGTAACAAAATCTCATATCTTGGTTTGCTATTAATTTTTTTATTGTTATTAGATATAGTTTGAATATGTTGATGTTATTAAATATAGTTTAAATTGTTATAAAATTCTGCATCTCTCATTGCATACATATATTATTTCCGTTTCAATTGCTGCTCACAGCTAGAATTTTTTGCATTACAGGCGGCGGCGTTCAATGCCTACTTATTCAAAGTGGGCGAATTTTAAAAAATTCTATATCTCAAAGAGGAATTGAGCAAAATATCAAGTATACTATATTTTTTTGAAAGGTTATTTTATATTCTTTTCAATGAATTAATAATATAATACAAGGTATTGTCCTATATAAATAATTAAATTTTCTATTAATAATTTTTTAAATTATTAATTAAAAAAATACTTAAACCATTAAATTATATTGCAAAAGGTGTTTTGGAAAATGTTTTCATATAAAAATACCAAATTTTCCATAGCAAAAAAGTTACAGCGATTTGTTAAAAATGCACATTTTGAAAAACACCCCTGTAAATCCGAAACGGTAACAGATAACAGTTTTTGATATAAATTGAGCTCCAGACACCCATATTAGTCCTCGTCTATAGAAAAGGGTGTTTCCCTTAAAAGCCTCGAATTTGACTCACCCTGTAGATTCACTTTGCTGAACGAGAGATCGAAAATGGAAATCACTTAAGTGAACTAAACTTCCCAACTCTATAGTACTTACAAAGGAAAAGTAAAGAACGGTGCAGGTCCAATCAAACAAAACCCAGCAGCAACCAATACACTGCCGGTTATCGTGACAAACTTGGGAGGAATAAAGTTATCACATAACCATCCCCAACCCGGTGCAGTAATAGCGTAAACACCTCCATTAATGACGAACATTAACCCCAAAATGAAAGGCTTCAGCTGAAAGACTCTGAGATGTGGTTCCATGGTGGCCTGAAGAAACCCTATCGAGGTACTGGCCACTGCTGTGCTGGCACAGGCTATCACTATGCCTGGTACTTTTAGGGCCTTGAATACTGATGCTGAATAGTAAAAAGAAAACATATAAAAATATTGAACACCCCAATATGAATTCATGTTAAATAAAATAAGTGAACAATGTTAAAGTCGACGAATGAGGTAAATAATAGCAATTTCTTATTTTAGTATTTTTTGTATTTTGAGTACAGAAGTTCCTCGTTTTACCGCGTATATTTTTATTATATAAACTATACAGAGTGAGTCTTAAGAGTCCATTTAACTAGTCCGAAAATGTAGCAAAATAAGCGTTCGGCATTTAACGTTTTATATAAAACTGGCTATGTATTTTTACATAAATTTAGAAGGAAAAGCATAAAGATTATGCTATATCCTGTATTGTAGGACATTTTTAGACAACTTCTTTTTATTTTTAAGATCTTGATGGTAAAAACAAAATATTACAATACGGAAATGGATTGAAGTTTTCTGATTACAGTGATAATAATTTATATGGTTTTATAAAAAATTGCTCACTATTTTATGGTAAATGTTGAAGCTCTGCAAACCTTAATCAAGCCTTAATCAAAGTACATGTGTTTGAAATTTTGGGTGAGGTTTAATACGACAGGTCAATCCTAAGCCTTAGGCAGATTTCTGAAATATAATATATATTTCTGTCGGCCACACACCCACTTTACCCGACCCCCGAGAGCGACCCCAGAGTACAGCGTAATATACTCTTTAATAAGTGGAAATATTTTTAAATTATAAGAAATGTTTGGTGAGAAAAAATTGAAAATTTTGTAATTTTCAAAAAATTTTTGGAAAATATTTAAATTTCCAGTTAATAAATAATTTGGCAATTAGTAGTAGATTAAGTTTAGAAGAAGAAAAAAGACTGTGGTTTATAAAATTTTAAAAAAGTCAACCGGAATATCGGAATATGAAAAATCCGAACTTTATCTCTTAATTCCCTTAATTGTACTTACGGCTAGGTTCTTTATCACGTTTGGATTCTTGTTTGGGTAAAATTATGGCTGCTAATATAGCAGAGGCAAACAATGCCGATCCCATGACGGCAAATGGTAGAGTGTATCCTCCCACTTGGTATAGAGCACCTCCAACGGTGGGACCCACAATTAATCCCAGACCGAAGAATGTCTCCAAAGACGCCTTTTAAAATTAAAAAATTAATATAAATTTTAACCGTTACCTAATCCCATGTAAATTATAAGGGTGTCGTTTATTGGTCTCCATGTATTGATTTTAGAAGAAACTTATAACTCTTTAAAGTACTGGATTAGATCAGATACGAGATTAGATCAACTTCGAAACTCTTCCTCTAAGCCGTTTTTAAATTATTTGCAAAATTAGGTCCTAGGGAAAAAGTAACTTCTACAACGATAAAACACTCTGGCCACCAGTAATTATTAAACTTTATGATATTGCCATACAATAATGATAATATAATAATAGCTCCTGTATATAGAGTGTTTAACGCCTTGGGAGTAGCAAGGTACAGCTTGTTATGCTAGAGCCCGTTCGGTATACAAATAAGGAAGGTAATGTGGCTAGCACCACGCTTCAACCGCCTATTATTACCTCAGGATTGTGGAATCCCAAGTACTCATTTAAGGCTGAGTCGACCTAGGTACCCACGGAAATCGAACCCACACCTTGAGATTGGTAGACGAGAGCTCTGTACCTCTACGCCACTGGGCACCTTTTGCAATAATGATACATGGTACATTTTTAAAGCACTGAAGTTTAAAACATATTTTTGTGTGCGAAATATTCAATTAAAGAGATTGTACAACTCTATGTATATGTTTCCTATATAGAAGGATGTTATTAATAAGTGATAATCATTTAAGTGATTATCGCTTGGTGGCCATATTGTAATTGTCATTTTTTTGAAATATTAATTCAGAAGTCATTTCTGTCAGTTCTATAAAACATCTCGTCAGTTCTTAATAATTATTATAATAAAAAATGTTTAAGATAAGAATGATATATGTACTTTATTTCGTTATATAATCTTTTGAATGAACAACTCGATGTTTCTGGGATTACCTAATAATTTTTTGCCTGACAATGCGATACCGGCAACACTACACCTTCCTTCAGATTCGTAGTGTTGCCGGGTAACGCATTTCGTGTCAGGTAAAAGTATTATTCGGTAATCCCGGAAACTTGATGTGATACTTTTGAGGAAATAGCTACCAACGAGGGTGTCTCACTTGGGTAAAAATGTACATGTACTGCCAAAATATCATTTACTGCCTATATCTGCCATATAGTTATAGTCAACTGATGCCAATGACTGCCAACGACTGCCTAGAAAATGTACATGTCATTCCAACAGTGGGACATCCCTCGGCTACTAACAAATATTAAAAAAAAAGTTATTATTACATCTTTCCCTCATATTACAACAAAAATTTCGACGATGTCCCGTGATCTTCGTTTTACCCTTGTACAAGGTATTTGTAACCTAATTTTGCAAATAATTTAAAAACGGCTTAGCAGAAGAGTTTCTTAGTGGTTAGGTAGCCTTATCTAATCCAGTACTATAAAAAGTTCCATTAAAAGTTTCTTCTAAAATCAATAGGAGGGCCAATAAACACTCTTAAATTTTGCACCCTTAAACTGATGCATAATTCGGTATATATTTGAAACCTTTAATTTTATATACTTACAAATGTTGTTGCGACATTATCAGGAAACTCTTTGGCGATTATAGCGAAACTTGCCGTCAAGAAAGCCGCATTTCCCATGGCTTCCACGATTCTTATAATAAAACTTAAACTAATAAACGCGTATCTTCCTTCCACTTTATCTAAAAGTCTAAATACAAACAAGAAAATTAGTATCTCGCCATATAATTTACTGTAGAAAGCATATCTTTCTTTATGCTTAGCAGATAAAAAGATTTTCAAGCCACTCATATCTACTATAATATAAAATATTGAAATTAATTATTCCTAATGCCGGGTCCAGACCAAAGCGACAAAAAGTAAACACGATTTTGAGACAAAAACAAGACAAACTTGCAACAAAAAATGGGGAATTCTGACAAGACAAACTTGAGACAAATTGTCCACACCGCAAGGACACAAATACAACAAAGTCAAAAGTTTAGTTGTTGCGAATGAGTTTTATTAACCATGTGTGATTTCACTGGGACCCTATTCTGTATCTTTTTCGGTTTCGGATCCGAAAATTCGATCCGGTTCACTACCGAACGATAGAGTTGTCGAATGTTACGTTCAGTATCCGCATTGCGATTCTGTATCGCTGTTCGGCAACTGCCCGGTTCGGTTTCGAAGCAACCGAAAAACAATCATGGTTGTGGAGCATGACAGTAGGACGTGATAGTGACAGTGACGCTTTCAAATTTTGTATATGTTCAAATTCACCCTTTTATAACGCTTCTGTTTGGGTCTTTTCTAAGGGTTTGAGGATAAGTGGTGATGACAGATTTACAGGTAAATAAGATCTATTTTCCAGAAGGAGTAAGTAATATTAAATATTCGTTTAGGCACCGAAGCGGAACTAAAAGGACTATGCAGCAGAGAGAAGTCTCGCTTCGCTTTATACAAGTACATGAAAATTTTACAGAAAAAAAGAAGAATGCCTCGCTGTTGAATCTTTCTTTGGTAATATAGGAAAGGCAAGGCAGTTGCTGTTGAGAATGCAGCAACTGCCATGCCATTGCGAATACTATGAAGATGTGAATCTGATAAACAAATATACTTTTAAAATATGCATAGTGTACAGAAGCGTAAAATATACATTTTTTATAAAGATATGATATATGATTAATAATTCATTTTTTTCTTTTCAGGCTACAAGATGTCGTGAAGATGTGGGTTGGAGGAGTGAAATTTTTTATTCAATTTTGTTTAATAGAATTACTTTATATTAAAACTTGTGTTCAAATTTAATTGTATTTATTCTAAATTAAAAAAATCACTTAATAAATAATCACAATATAAATAAAACACAATATGTTAATAAAACGAAAGTATGTATATGTTTGGTGCTCTTCTTAGCCTGTTCACCAACCTCTGCGCTGATTAGATTCATATCCCTGACAAACATCACAAATTTTCACTTTATTTAACACTTTACTTCTATTGTTTTATTAATACTATACTTCCGAGTATTTCGTAAATAAAACCTTTGCAATAACACGCAAATTCTAGCCTTTTTTTGAAACTGTCAAACCCCTGACAGAAAAATGTATTGTTGAATAGAATAATTATTATTAGTTACCAAGACGATTAGAGCTTTCGGTACGCGAACCGAGGATTCGGTCGGGTTTCCGTTCGGTTCGGAGCTACGGACTAGCTTTACGCGCTACCGAATCGAAAATGTCGTCACAACCGAAGAAATTCTACCGAATCGATCGGTAAAATACTTACAGAATAAGGCCCCTGGGTCTCCTACATATTGAGTCTCTTCTCTATACATCACAATATTTGATAAAACTTATAAGTATACCATTTTTACAGTTAATAAATAATAAAACTATTTCTGACTATGATATTTAAAATTTAGATAGATAGGATATTAAAAAACATACCGGTATTTGCAGACGCAGACACAAATTCAATAAAAACCAAATTTTTTCCTGCGAAAATCGGGCTTTTCACAGAAAAGGTATTTTTGATTTATCAACAATCATTGTCAAGTTGACAATATACAGGGTGTGTTCTAATTAGTCTAAAAAATTGTGGTGTGATTCCTCATATGTGTTCTTAAACACACTTTATATATCCACTGGATCTAAAGTACTTCCTTTCTTTCTGATCTACAGGGTGTTAAAATTTAAAAAATCGATAGAGTTTTAAAATTAAAAAAATCGATATTTTGCTTAACATAAATGGTACACTACTGCTTTTTTAAAGAAAATATAGTTTTTTCTTGACAGGCCATCCTTTTTCATCAAAATTGATCTTTTGAGTTTTTTCTTGTTCATCAAACGAGTTGCCGATAAAAAATAAATATACTTATTAAGAAAGAGCCCGCCTTAAGCCGTTTTCTAACGATTTTTTATTTTTTTAGATTAATTTAGGAAACACCCTGTATATGCATATCACAGGCAAACCAAATAAACTAGTAACCTCTAAAAATTATTTTTCCTACCACTAGCGATATACCGTGTTTTTAGTGAGTACTAAATTATTTTATCAAAATTTCACCATATAAGTTTCCAGGCAATGGTCTTGTCGTTGTTTTGACTGCTTGGTCTGGACGCGGCATAAGAATCTCCTCCTTGTATTATTGTAGCTTTTTTACTTACCCAAATAAAATAGCACATATTCCCGTTGTGTATATGCCACCATTAAATGTTAGTTTTGGTCCTATCCTATTAAGATGCTGGCCATAAAAGGGGCTAACGATAAATACTACAAATTCGAAAATTCCAAATACTAGACCGTACTCCGTCGCTGTACATCCTTTCTTCTCAGCCTAGAACAACAAATAAACAGTTTTACACATACAAATAAGAATAAAACTTAATAACATAATATTGGGTGTATTTTCCAGAAATGTTATTTTCAATCTCTCAGCACAGGATTAGCAGCATCTCAAGAGCATTTTGGAAATTAAAAGACAAGGTTTTCTACAATCATCACTTGAGTACAAAAACGAAACATGCAGTGTACCGAGCAATTATAATCCTCACCATGCTATATGGGAGCGAAACCTGGGTGCCGCACCGCCGACACGCATGACAAGTTGCAACAGAGACACCTTAGACAACTCTTAAGAATCCGATGGTTCCTTCATGTCTCAAACATAGCGGTCCTTGAAAAAGCTGACTGCGAGAGTATTGAAGTCATGGTTACAAAATCCCGCTTAAGATGGGCTGGTCACGTATGCAGAATGCAAGAAAATCGCATACCAAAATCTCTGCTTTACGGTGAGCTTATAGATGGTAAGAGGAGGTCGGGTGGACGACTCAAAAGTTACAAAGACATTTTCCACGAAAACTTAAAGGGGATTAACATGCAGAATGAGCGGGAAGAAGCAGCTCAAAATAGAACCCGATGGAGAAGAATTGTAAACTCAGTTAACAGCAAGAACCAAAAGTAAAGAGGCAACAAAGCAAGGAGATTTTGAATGTCCGGAGTGCGGTAGGCAGATAACATCACGTATCAGGCTTTTCAGTCACACAGAAAAGCTCATGAAAGAAAACGCCTTTTGTGACCATTTTCTGATGCGGTCAAATATAGATCAGCGAGTAACAGTATGTATGTATGTATTTTCAATCTAGAACATTTTAATTGCAGATACATTGTTAAGTACAGATAATGTCCAGATCCAAATATCGACATTATTTTTTACTTTGAGTTGAATTAAAAATTATATAAAAATAAACCTCTTGCTATCGAGGTATCTGTCAAATTTGACATTTAAAGTAATAAATAGCTAAATCCGTTTACTCGGACTAATTTTGGAAAAAATGATAATTTGAAATATTTACATAAAAATACAAATTTTCCAGCAATCTAGATGAGGCAAAATAAAACACTAGTTGTCACCATTACACCAAAATACTTCTAACCTTGGCGCGTTTTTACTAAAAGTTTTTTAAATAATGCTCTGAAAGGTATGATGACTAGCATTTAGTACCATCACAAATATATACCATTTTTTGCTCCATATGATTTTTTAAATACTTATATTGAAATTATACAACAATTTAGGTTCTTGTACTCACATATCGGGATAAAACGGTGCCTGTAAAGAACAACATACACCGCTAGCAAAATTACTAATAATCATAGCTATTATTATGGTCGATGTCTGGCTTTTTAGCCATTTTTTTGAAGTTTAAAATCATTTTCGAAACTGAGAAAAAGAACCACTACAACGTGAACGATCACTCTAACTACTACCAGAAATAACTAAATAATTATAAACCAAATGAAAACCTTTACTCTATATTTTTCTGTGTTATCAATTGAAATGCAAATATTTAGTTGGAACCCCAATAGAGCTTTAATGGATGGTCTATTATTGGTAAAGCCTGTTAATTGCTACTTTGTAACAAGTTTGGGCTTGTTTTTCATTTACCATTATCATGCAGTGGTGGCTAGTTCTAAGGGCGCAGAGATACTTGCCCATCCAAAACCTCTGATAAAGGACAGAAATTAATAATTATTAATTATTATATTATTTTACGTTACAGTTACGCGATCAAATAATAATAATATAGAGGGTGGTCATAAAACAAGTAAAATGAAACTTAGCATCGTGTATCTCGAAAACACATTTTTAGGACATAAATTTTAGACATAATATAACTTTATACCTAATTTTATCTACAGAATATGTATAATATAATTTTTGGGCGGAAATAATGGAGGTATATTTAATTGGTATACTATTTTACAATGATTTAAATAGTTTTCTTTTTGTACAAATGGGCTTGTAATATTATTATTTTACCACCTGTACATTTTATACCATATGTTGCTTTTAAAAAAAATCTAAAATGTCAATATTCCATGGGTACAGTGATAAATAAGGTCTAAATTATAAGAAAAATGCATTTTCTACGAAAAACTTGAACAGATAGGTAAAAATGGTATAATACAATTTGATAGACAATTAAATTGTACATCTGATTTACGTAAATTATACAGGGTGCTCCATTTAAATTAAACAAGTTATTGCCGTTTAAAGCTAGTAATTATTTAATATATTTTTTGGACACTCTGTATAAGGTAGTATAATTTTATTATTGCAACACAATATCTGGTCAATAAATAATCTTCAGTAAATATTTAGGGATAAAAACTTTGATACCCTCTTGGAGAAATGAAGCTTTATATTGTTTATTGCAATTTCACAAAATTCAAAAATTTCAAAAACGGTTTTAAGTATGATAAACCTTTAATCAAATTAACCTTTATTTCAATCGTAGAATCTAAAAATAAAATAATGTACAGGGTGTTCCATTTAAAAAAAATACAACTATATTATTTTTTACTTATTTGGGACACTCTGTATCTTGTAAAATTATTTTTAAATTGTAGCTCTAATAGTCCTTCAACGAACCTAAAACCAAAGAATATTATAGTTTTAAGAACTCTCGTGTGGAAGCTTTAGTGATTTGTCATACGGTGGCGCTTTTGAACATAATCGAAGCCTGAAAATGCTAATATTTTAAATTTTGAGGACTACGCGCGGCGATATTTCGTACGGTGTTGCCAAACATATTTTATTTCTCGATATATAAAGAAATATGTATTGATTATATATTTCGTATATTCGATAGTACATGAAGCATCCTAAGGCCATGAAAAAACGTAGCTATGAAAATAAAATTTTAGATTTTTAATTTTTTTTGTACCTTTTAATAAAAATTACTTCTATTCCAATAAAAAATTAACTAGTATGATAATGTGTTATCTGTGCTAGTATTAGGAAACTGGAGTAAATACCTGCTGGAGAATATTAATTCGTTCTCTAAGATGAGCACTACTAAGTAATTTTTTAAAATTCTGACCCATAAGGGGGTGTAATTAGATAAAGGGATGTAATTATACAAAAAAATCTGTACCTACTAGGAGTATGAACTTTTGCACAGATGGCGCATTTGAACATTGATGATAAGCGATTTTTGAAATGTGTATAGCCCCTAAGGGTAGTGAAACTGGGGGTGAAATTTCCTATACAAAAAGTGTTAGTTCTAGGAGTAAGGAAATTTTGTACACAGTTTCCTTAAGTGACGAAAAGTACCTAGAAGCTAATTTTGACACTCATTCCTTAGAAATAAGGGATGAAAATTGTACACAAAAGGTTAAAATCGGTTTTAGAAGTATGAATTTTGCAGACGTTCCTTATGTAACGTAATTTAGCATTAAGAAGCAATTTTTGGAAATTCGCGCCTCTAAGGAGGTGTGAAATGAGGGGTTGAACGTTCTGGAACAATAAAATTCTGTTCGCGGAATATGATGATGATTATATATGATGATTTGCACAGAGGTTTATTATGTAGCGTAATTGAATAATTAGAGCGACATTTTGGAATTCATTCCTTAAGGGGGTAAAAACTAAGGGTAAAATTTGTATAATTTTTTATGTAAAATCCGTTCTAGAACTAGGAGTATGCAATTTTGTACAGAGGTCCTTAAGTGATGAAAGTGTGTACCCAGAAGAAAATTTTGGACATGCATCCCCTAAAAATAAGCACTCCCTATAAAACAATTAAAATAAAAAATTTGTCTAAAAAATAAAAAAGTTGGGGTGGGGCCACTTATCACTTAGGGGTATAAAAAATAGATAACAACCTAGGAATAGGTTGTGACCAAACCAAACCAAACCAGACCTACTGAATATACATATAAAATTTTATCAAAATCGGTCTAGCTGTTTCAGAGATGGCATGGTAACAAAAAAATTAATAAAAAACAACCCCTATTAAAATATAGGGGATGATGGTGGAACGGTGATTGAAAATTTAGGTTATTTTGTATTTATTAATGCCAACTAAATAATAAAAATATTTTCTTTTCAAAAATAAAAATGAGGGTGGGCTACCCTTACCACATAAGGGTATAAAAAATAGATAACAACCTATTCTTAGACGTACTGAATATACATATAAAATTTTATCAAAATCGGTCAAAGCCGTTTCACGGATGGTAACAAAAAATTAAGAAAACAACCCCTATTAAAAATAGGGGGGATGATGGTGTAGAACTGGTGAAAATTTTGGGTTCTTCATTTTTTAATGCAAAATAAAAAATAAAAATATATATTTTTTCAAAATATAAAAAATGGGAATGGGCCACCTACCACTTAAGGGTATAAAAATAGATAACAAACCATTTTCAGACCTACACAATATACATAATAAATGTCATCAAAATCGGCGAAGCCGTTTCGGAGATGGGTACCAAAAAACAACTCCTATTAGAAAATAGGGGGATGATGGTAGAACGGTGAAAATTTGAGTTGTTTGTATTTTTAAGGCCAAATAAAAAAAATATTTTTTTCCAAAATAAAAAATGAGGTGGGGCCCTCTCGGCTATCTTATCACTTAAGGGTATAAGAATAGATAACAACCTATTCTTAGACATTACTGAACATACAAATAAAAATTTTATCAAAATCGGTTAAGCCGTTTCGGAGATGGTAACAAAAAATCTTAAAAAAACAACCCCTGTTAAAAAATAGGGATGATGGTAGAACGGTGAAAATTTAGGGTTGTTTGTATTTTTAATGACAAATAAAAAAAATTAAAATATTTTTTTCAAAAAATAAAAAAAAAATGGGGGGTGGGCTACCCTTATCACTTAAGGGTATAAAAACAGATTACAACGTATTCTCAGACCTACTGAATATACATTATAAATTTCATCAAAATCGATCAAGCCGTTTTCGGAGATGGTAACAAAAAATTAAAACATCCCCTATTAAAAAAATAGGGGATGATGGTAGAACGGTGAAAACTTAGGGTTGTTTGTATTTTTTAATGCCAAATAAAAAAATAAAAATATTTTTTTCAAAAAAAAAAAAAATGGGGTGGGCTACCCCTCTACCACTTAAGGGTATAAAATGAGACAACAAACTATTTTCAGACCTACCCATATACATAATAGAATGTCATCAAAATCGGCCAAGCCGTTTGGGAGATGGTATCAAAAACAACCTCTATTAGAAAATAGGGATGATGGTAGAACGGTGAAAAATTTGAGTTGTGTTTTTTAGGCCAAATAAAAAAAATTAGTTTTTTTCCAAAATAAAAATGAGGGTGGGCTACCCTCTCGGCTCCCTTATCACTTAAGGGTATAAGAATAGATAACAACCTATTCTTAGACGTACCTGAATATACAAATAAAATTTTATCAAAATCGGTTAAAAAGCCGTTTCGGAGATGGTAACAAAAAAAAATAAAAAAACAACCCCTATTAAAAATAGGGGGATGAAAGTAGAACGGTGGAAATTTAGTGTTGTTTGTATTTTTAATGCCAAATAAAAAAAAAATTAAAAATATTGTTTTTTCACAAAAATAAAAAATGAGGGGTGGACTACCCTTATCATTTTAAGGGTATAAAAAATATAACTACCTATTCTCAGACCTACTGAATATACATATAAATTTCATCAAAATCGGTTAAGCTGTTTCGGAGGAGTACGGTAACCAAAACTGTAAACACTGGGAATTATATAAGATAATATTATATGTAAACTGGCGGAGTGCGGAGAACGGAAAGACTGATTATAGCAATAGATAAAATTTTAAAACTATAATTTAAAAACTATTCAAGAGTAAGTACACACAAAACAAGGCAACGCCGCGCGTCTATTCGTTCAATTCCGAGCAAAATAGCGAGGCTCCACGAAGTTGGGGCCTCGCTCGCCAAAGCGAGGCCCCAACGACAGGTCAGATTTTGATGCCAGACGAGACTTCTAGGGTATTAAGATATTCTTTGCTAAAACTTATAATTTGTAAAAATCTAATCGTTTAGCTACAATACTTCACGTCGTATGTGGTGAACAACCCTGTATACCCGATATATTTTTTTTTGGTTAATGCGGTATAAAGTAGATAATTGTGAATAGCATTGTTTCTAATACGAAAATCAATTTAATGTTGGTTTAAATGAATAAAATAACACGTTTCGCAATAAGCTATTATTGAATATTGAACTTCTGCCTTACGAGACTATCGATAATAAAAATATTTTCAAATACTGTACTACTTACTACTATTATTTATAATATATTAAGTCAAATGTTAATTGATTAAAAAATTATCATTTTGCTAATATAAATTCTTGTTATGATTACAGATGATTACTGCAATTAGTAACTTCATTTAAAATAAACATAGAATGCAGTGACGTTACAACTGTAGTGATAACGGATTTTAATGTTTGACAAAAAGTTCCCAAATAAACCATGAAACTCTGTCAATATCACTGTCAAAAGCTTCAGCTATTAGATACCTTAGCCAATATAGAAACTCGAAGTGAAATCACATTTCTAAGCTTACTGTGGCGTCGTTTTTATTTAATCGTACGGTGCTTATAAAGAGTCATTAATTTTTCTAGTTTTAACTGCGACTTTTAAGAGTCAGATATGATATAGACTAATTAGGATTATTTTTAAAAACAACGCATTTTGTCGAATATATTATCACATTCAAAATTCAGGGCATTTAAAAATTGATTAATAAAATGTTTAATTACCAGTAGTGGCGATTTAATTTTATCTTTATAAGATTGATAGGATGTTTAGTACGAGAGTTGTCTTTTTATATTTTACACATGTTAATATACTGGGTGTCCCAGAAATAAGTGTAAGTATTTTAAGGGTGATAGATCTCGAGGAATGAAACATATTTTCTCCTTTATCGTTTTCAAATAAGTCCAAAAATAACGGAGTTATTTTACTTTTTGAAAATTTCCAAAAAAATGATTTTTGCTAAAATTTGGAGAACTACTGGATCTTTTCTGGATTTTCTTTTTTGTAAATTTAATCTAATACCTATGTTGCCATATTATCAAGAAATTATGTTTTTTAACTAAAAAACTAAAAAAAAATCCAAAATTGTTTTTTAAAAAATTTCGAATTTTCGTTAAATTATACTACCAGTCAAAAGACTTGGTAATTTATTTTATATATATCAAATGTCAAAATTAACTGTCATCTTTAGTTAACTTAACATGCCAAAATTTTAGAGCAATTCGGTTTAAAGCTGTTTTGCGCAATAATTTTTACAATTTTTACAAGTTGTCTCAGCAAAAATGCCTTACCGACGTCTGGTTTCTGTTTACGGTAATAACACACCACATCAGTCGACAATTTCTCATTGGTATGAAAAATTTAAACGTAGACGGATTAGTCTTAACTACGATCCAAGAACAGGTTCACCAAAAAATAAAAAGTGGTCTATGCTTTTACCAGACCATCATATCCTATAGTATTTTTCGATGCTGAACACGAATCCGCTATCAGAATTACGCCATCACATCACTTAATACTATAGGATATGATGGTCTAGTGTAAAAAGCACTTTAAATAACACTTGCGTTCTCAAAGGTTCCAGTCTCCAGAAAAATGTGAGTCAGGGCCTTCAAAAACGTAATTTTGAAGGTACAAATAAGCGAGTGTATATCTGCTTTCAGAATTGTTTCCAACCGATGCAAAAAGGCATTTCTCTTTGTGAAGAATGCTTCCAAAAACAATAGTGTTTAAAAGTTATCTACTATTTTTGCAAATCCTATATGTCCAAAATCTCTATATGGCAAAATATAAAAGACAATATTTATAGTATATAATATATTTATTTCTTGTTGTAGGAATCTTCAGGAATGTTCTTCTCTATCAAGGATAATTCAGATTTGGTGCTTGGGCTCATAGATACAAGGAAGTTATATCTAATTGAAAAAATGTAAATTTGGTTAACTTAGTCCAAAAGCAACACTGGTTAAAAGAATATTTTTGTCTATGTTACACCTTAGCGTCACAGAATGGGGAGTGTAATGTCACCACAGGTAACATATTCTATATGTATTATAATTCGTTTTTGCTTTGTCTAACTATACTGTAGTATTTCTGATTATAGTAAATACGATCATATTTAGTCAATGTAATGCGTTATTTGTTTACTATCATTTAAATTAATGACTCTTGTTTGTTCGATCATTACGTACGTATTTTTATTCGAATGAGCATCATAAAAGTGAGCGATGTCAAACAGTTCAAAAGTATAGGCGTCCGCTATATCTGCTGTCTGTTCATTTCTTGATAAGGATTCATTTCCGTTTATTAGTTTTAAGCAAACTAAATTCTAGAAAATGTCGATTAAAAGATCAAAAAATAGAAAATTAATGATATCTCAACTTTAGAACAACAAGGATTATTTAATTGTGTCAATTTTTACTCATTAAAAATAATTTGCTATTATTTTTGGTAAATTTTAGTTTGGTTTGGTTAGGTTTTTTTTAATTTGATAAGTGATTTTTTACTTCGTGCTTATTTCTGCATTATTTATAGGATATAAAACTTCATTCAGAACCTCGCAATTAGTGGAATAAATTAGTAGTTTCAATTAGCGTAGAAGTTTGTTCTTCTAATTTGAATGTAAGTATTCAGAACGTTAAAATTCATGGTAGGAATTTTCAATTACTGGAAAAAGTTACCAAACTTTTAACTTTTCCACTAATTATACTTCAAAATTTGCGAGGAATGTCATTTTGGCCTTAGATTATCGTCCTTCAAGAGAAAATGTGGTTAAAAATCAAAAGTTTATTGATTTATAAGCTAAATATTAGGTTTTCTTTATGGATACAACTGATTACCGTAAGCTGTGTTTTCTAGACATTGTGAATGATCGTAAACTAAAAAATATAAAGTGTAATTAAAAACACTAATTTATTTCACTAATTGCGAGGATCTGAATGAAGTTTACGACACGTAAGCATACGTCTTATAACACCTATCGGGAAGCCTCATAAAATTATTTCCTGCAGGTGGAAAATTGGTTAATAACATATTTTTTGATTTTGGATAAATAGACAATACAAAACATGGATTTTATATTTCATTTTTTAAAAGCTCATTACCTCCTGTGCTATCCTGTTGTGGTTAGTTAACACAAATGAAACGATAATATTACGCAGTAATTTCTATTCACTGATTACTAACAAACACTATAATAATAACAGCAATATTACAAAGTATGAATAATACAACTGTCTGTCATGACAATCAATTCTAATTCACCGGTTTCCACAATCCGTCCTTTTTTCTTAACTTCAAAGATTTTACTTTGTTTTGTCCCCCGGTATCCTCTAGACGGTACTTCTCGCTATGTTCTACGGTTTCTTCTTGGGAGGTTGGTCTGCTATATGTCTGTTCCATCTTTCTGTTCGGTGGCTGTCACTGTTGTAGCTGAAATATTAAGGGTTTGAAGTAGATATAAATGAGTTAGAATATTTTCTGGTAGATGGGGAATTTTCTTCAAGTGTGTAACATGACGTTTTATTATTTTTAATACCATTTGGTTGCCTTGTATCTGCTATATTATACCTCATATTCTCTCTCTTCTCTCTTTGCCAAATATAGTTGTAAATTTGTGTGGCAAGACTAGATTTTCAACAAGACCTTCATCTTCTGGTTTAATATTTATGTATTTCGCCTCTCTTGCTACATCTTCCATCATTTTGCCTTTATGTTTGTTTAGTATATCATTATCTTTAGCTAGTTCGTCATCATTTTCTCCCATTAGATCGGTTACTCTCGGAATCTTGTCCCTAATATTTCGATTAAGAAAGTAATTCAGATGGTGACTTTTCTGTTGTTCCATGGGGGTAGCGTTATACATATATTAACACGAATTTATAAGTTCAGATTGAATCCAGACCATTGACATATCTATAGACGCTTTAGAGTATAGATTTATTTATATATGTATATAATCAAAAACCTTTCTACCCGAAGGTGTAAGGTATACTAAATTAAATAAATTCACTTAATTGCTACACTATACACAAATTGTTTCCATTTATTTTTGTCTCTTGCTAAACTTTTGGCTTCTGTTAATGTTAGTCCTCTATCCTGCACTATCTTCTATTGTGTCATTCCATGTTTTAGTTGATCTTCCCCTTGGTCTCTTTTTCCTGCATTTTAGCTTCCCACAGGCCTTTTACTGGTATGTCGTTGTTCATTCTAATGGCTATAATACCACCATACCACCTAAGCTGACATTGCTCAATTTTATTCAGGATCGAATCTACTTTTAGTTCCTCTCTTATAAAGCTGTTCCTTAGTCTATCTTTCCTTGTTACCCCAAGTACTCTTCGTAGATATAACATCTCCATTCTTTGGATCTTACTCTTCAATCTTTTAGTTAATACCCAACTTTCACAGCCAAAAATCAACGTCGGTATTAATACTGTCTTGTATACACTCATCTTCACTGCTCTCAAGATTTCTTTTTTTTATTTAAATAAAACTGTTCTTAATGATAGAATTATTTATACTTTTATTAAACCGTTAGCTTGTGGCCAGTATGGCGGTGACTTACTAATCTCAATAATTTAATGAATTCTCTGCTTACGAATTGTTTTCACCATCCGATCTAATGGATTTTGGAATAACAAATCTGAAATAATAATCAATTATAACCAAGATCTGTTCTAAATTTGGTCAAGCCCCATTTGATCGATAGCCAGACAATGTCATAGTGCCTGTGGAAATTTATGTTTTGTCATGGGTGGATATTTATTGGGGAAATAAGTGTAGCATCATACATCAGTATATGTTCTCAAACATTATAAACATGTAGCTCTTCGTCTCTACCAAATGATGGTTCGATTTACAACTTGGACAGAGAATCTGCAATATTTAGTTTTCCGGGTTTGTACCTTGAATTTAAGCACTTGTAATCTGAGAACCCCATCGTTCAATTCTTGCATCTATTCCTTTGTTGGATAACTTGTGTCCCAAAATTGAATTTTATGAACTCTTATTAAATGGTTATTATGAACTCACTTTCAATGGTTAAGCCAGGTATTTTTTTCTTCAAACGTGACTAGCACTTTTAGACATATATTGTATTCTTTTTCTGTACGTCCAAATACAGTTAGTTAAAACAATTCTTGCAGGATGAAAATATCTCTTTAAATACACTTGCTTACACATTACAACATTTCCATTGTGGAGTTTTACAAAATGAAACGTTTGTATCGAAACGTTTACTTGTGAGTAATGAAAACTGTAATTGGTCTACTATCAGTGTCCAATTCTAATTGATGATAGGCGTTCAGTAGATCTAATTTTGAGAATAACTGACCATTTATCGGCATTGTCTTGAACTATTTGAATGTAAGAATTGGATAATTTTCCCTTAGGTTTCCTCCATGGGCTCGACGCATGTCGATGCATATCTGATATCTCCATTCGGTTTGAAAACGATTATCATTGATGATATCCGTCACTTAGTCCGGTTACCTGTTCTATTATATAGCTTTCCAGTGCTTCTTTGAACTTTTGCTTTACTTTCGTAGACGTTTTGCAATTTTTTTTTTTTTTGAAACTGATCTCTGAAACTGACTCTTTGGAAACTGGTTTCTTTTCACCTTGGTCTAAAACATAGAATATAGTAATTATTTCCCGATACCCTGGTAAAGAGATTGCGGCCTGAAATCGGTTTCTTACTACAATCGAGTTTCCCGCTCCATATGGTTTTAAAACATCTCCTATTTGGATCTCAATGTCCCATATTACAGTGTTTTTTTTAAGGATATTCCAATCTGACCTACATGTAATATTTGCCTTTGAGCCGGAATGAATTAGCAATGTAATATTTATTTCGCCAACGTTACATTGTACTCAACCATCATTACTGTTATTTTTGATGATATGTTCTCAACTAGAAAACAATCAAAATTATTAATATTGTTGTTACCAGTTTTCTAAACGTCGTCGCCGAGTTCGTTCTCAACAATTTTACTCGTCTTCGCTTATTAGGCTGATAATTTGGTTTTGATACATGTTTTCTCTAATGGAGTTTTGTGATAAGCTGCAAAATCTCCTTTAAGACCATATTTGTAACATGTTGACCTTTTGGCTTGGCAAAATTTGGAGCAAACTTGGGGTGTCCAGTTCAACCGTAGCGCCTGCATTTATTGGGGTCGTTTACATTTTGGAACATCACTTTTAAGTAAGTGATGCCTCGGTCTCGCTGTAATTTCCATTGCCTTTGATTGACTGGTTATTTTGCTCTCGTGAATTTGACACATGTCGATTATTTAATTAAGTGAATTAAGTGAGTGAACTTTTTATATGTTTGTCTTTAACTCTTCTCTTTCTCTTTAACTAATTTCGGTTACTTCCTCTCGAGTATTTCCAAGAGAACATTTGGCAGCTTGGTGTCGAACTTTCATAAGAAACCTGTTAAAAAGCACTCTTCGTGGTCAACTTTTTAGATTTCTGAGTACATCTTTCGAATGTCGAATTTTTTTCTCGGGGAAAAATACTCATCTATTTTTTACAGTGAAAAAAAAATGTTCCTGGTATATTTCTATGAAACTTCTTGTAACTTTACTCCACCAATATGAAGTAATTTGTTTCGTTTTTGACATAATTAGTAACTAATGTCTTTTGCGGCTAAAACAGTTCCAATGATCTCGCAACTATTGCTTCTATTCATTTCCAATTAATGCTCTGTCTATGCTCCCACAGAGAAACGGTTTGATTCCAGAGTCCGCCATCATCTAAGTTAGAGGTGGATGACTAATCTGTTAAAATATAGTAAGTACTTAAAGTAATTTTAGATAAAAGAAACGCTGTATTTGTCGTGTTTCAATATATTCATGAATTTGTGTGCTTACATTTTTTTTTAACTAAAAAATCTATGATTGTTATTCTGATCTAGATTGGTTAAAAAAACATATATTATGCAAACATATATACATACGCTACCACACCTATACCTATTCTACACCTATAAGTAATTATTTATTACTTTTTTTGTTTTATATAAGTAAATTAAGTAAGTTTTAATTTAATAGGGTACATATTGATTCTCTCTGCTAACAAAAGTTAGCCCAAATAATAAATTGTTATTAAATAACTCTAAAAAAAACTATATTTAATCTATTTAATTAATTAATACTTAATACTCCTGTCAGATTTTTTTTTCTGTCAGATAATCAAATTCCTGTCAGATGATCAAACGTGAATAGTTGGTATTTATTCTATTCAGCGTTAATTTAATTAATATGTCAATCGATACATTATGTTAAATTTATTTTAAATTTTAGGAATAACTTACAACATTTATAATTTTATTTTTATTTTTCTCTGTAGTTTACAAACTCGTAGGTACATTCTACCTATATGGCTTACAGCATAAAATAGTTATGTGGCTCACTCACTACACGTGGCTCACTGACTACACGTGGCTCACTCCCTACACGTGGCTCACTCATTACATGTGGCTCACTCACTACACGTGGCTCACTAACTACACGTGGCTCACTCCCTACACGTGGCTCACTCATTACATGTGGCTCAATCTAGATTCCTGTGGCTCACAACTTAACTATGGCTCACACTAGATTCCTGTGGCTCACAACTTAACTATGGCTCACACTAGATTCCTGTGGCTCACAACTTAACTATGGCTCACATTAAATACCCGTGGCTCACAACTTTACTATGGCTCACATTTTTCCTTTTTTTTTTAAAGAAAGTAACAATATGCTATTACTTTTCTTTTTATACCGTTTCTGGGCAGATCTTTCATCGTCATTATTATCTGATAGAATTATTATTATCTAGTACTTACTGTGGTTGCTTTTATCCTTGTCGCCAATTGTGCTATCCTGTTGTGGTTCGTTAACACAAATGAAACGATAATATTACGCAGTAATTTCTATTCACTGATTACTAACAAACACTATAATAATAACAGCAATATTACAAAGTATGAATAATACAACTGTCTGTCATGACAATCAATTCTAATTCACCGGTTTCCACACCTCCCATATGAAATGATATATCACACTCACCAAAAACTGTATAACCAAGAATATGTGTGTCTAAAAAACAACCAACATTTTTTGTGCGAGTTTGACATATATCATTTCATTTGGGGGGTAATACGCTTTTAAAAAAGCGGCGTCCATTCTCAGTTAGCCTACCGAGTACATAAGAAAATGCTCCTTACAAGGAAAGACCAAATTTCACAAAGATATATTATAGAATAGTATAACAACATTATATACCGGGTGCGTCTCAAAAGTGGCTCACCCCTATATTTTTTTTTTATTTTTTTAGATAAAAAAACGAGATTTGGTATGTTAGTATATGACACAAATTGGGATTGATTGACGTATTCAATTGTTTTTAGTCACTTCCTGTTTCACCGTATATGACAACAACTTTTAATTTTTAAATGGCACCATCGGTATTTTTTTAATTTATTCAATAGAAAATGGCACCCTGAATAGAATGACATATCATATGTCAACTTTTGACATTTGTAACATGCGGTTCATAACGATAATTTGACTCGAAATAGCAAGTGTGTGGTACCAAATTATTCGTAAAAAAATGCTGGAAAAAGCATCCAAATATGTATGTACTAATGAGCCACCCTCGTTCCATTTGAAAAAATTGAGACATGATTAAAAATACCATTTGTGCATCTTTCAACCGACCAGGACAAGACACAAAAAACATTAGACGATCAAATCTATTTTTCCAAGACTCCTTGAATAACACTTAGTGTTTTTAACACAACCATGGCACTCTAGATTGAAATTTAAAATAATATTTTTTTTAAAGGAAAATGTCAAAAGTTGACATATGATATGTCATTCTATTCAGAGTGTCATTTTCTATCAAATAAAGTAAAAAAATACAGAGTGTGCCATTTAAAAATCAAAAGTTGTAGTCATTTCTGGTGAAACAGGAAGTGACTAAAAACAATTGAATACGTCAATTAATCCCAATTTACGTCATATATGTACCAAACCTCGTTTTTTATCTGAAAAAATTTACTACATAGTGATCTAAGAGGAAGAGGCGGGAAATATAATAAAAAAGTTATAGTTGTGAGCCACTTTTGAGACGCACCCGGTATAGTATAACATATTGTAATTTTTTTTTCTGAAATATTTACCACCCTATATCTCAAAAATTAAAACGTTTAGGACGTAAGTATTCCTCCAATATTGGCATATCATTATGGAACACCCTGTATATCGAACATAGTACATTTCTAGTATTTGTGATAAGCGAGACTCTGGCCTTGATCCTGCTTTTTTTGTACAAGATTTCCTCAAGACCAAGATCAAATTTTTTTCACTTATGTGATAGAAGAAACTACCTAGGTATATATTTGTTGATAAAATATAACTGTTTTAATTTATTGCATCATGTAATTCATATAATTTATTCTGATGAAATTCTTACCTCAGCCGGATAAAAAGGCGATTGCAGCGCAAAACACAGAGCGTTAAAAAAATCAGCAATACCGATAACTATCAAGGTAAAAACTTGACTTCTAGTAAAACCGGCCATTTTCTATGATCACTATATGCACCCACGCTCACACATAATAATATGCTCTCTTGAAACCGACTCATACGACACTGATTTTGCATATTGTCCCAATCGCAGCCAAAATATTTCGTCACGATCAGAGAGAAGAGGCCTATAAAATCTAATCGACGGACTCATAAAACTGGAATTTTTCGATTAAATTTCGAAAACGACGTAGATAACTTTGAGTTGCGCAGTTGCAGATGCACATGGTCACTTGTACGATATCGACTTTGGTATTTTTGCAGCGACATTACCTAATCTGCCTTAGTGGACAACACAACAACATATTTATACAAGTTTTTAGTAAACTTGTGTATTTCGAAATTTGCAAATCATCTTTCTGCCACTATTTCCTATTAAAGCTTGACTCTTATAAAACTTAGTACATATATTGAAGTTAATAATTCGTCATGCACAACCATTCTTCTTCAGTCATTTTTAGCATGCCCCATTGAAAATAATTAATTTTTTTATATATAGCATGCAATTTTTAAAGTTATTAAAAATAATATTTTTTATAGTGTCATTGTTAGTGGTAATAGTATTTTGTGAATTACTGTAAAAACATTTTAATAAACATTTAAATAAGAATTTCAATTCGACCGTAGAAAAAATGTTGTGTGCAACATGTGCAAAAGGCAAAAAGCATATTTGATGCGTTCAGCACGATTGCATCTAGATACGCAGTCAAAAAGGTGTCGTGCCACAAATAGGTATATCCTTTTTGCTGCACTAGTTACACAAATAACTATTTTACTCCAAATAGAACAAATATGCTATTTTTGTTTCAAACGCCACAAGTTTTTTTTTTAAATTTTAAGATCTTGTAAGTAATTATATATCGAGTTATCGATGGTACTTTGCGTCAGTTTAATAATGTTTTTTTTTCCATAGCAACTGTCAAATTGCCTTATATCTATCAAAAATAGTAGATAAAATTTAGAAAGATTAAATGATTGTTTTATACACGACGATAAAATGGCATAATCGTCTTCCGAAATCTTTTCGGTCGACGATAGAATACCATTTTATCGTCTTGTATAAAAAATAACTATTAGTTTGTCTTCAAAATTAAAACTAACTTTGTATAAAGTTCTTTTTACTTACTCAATAGCTTTGAAATGTTGTTCTTAGTTCACAACAAATATTATATTAAAATATTTCAATGTTAATTATGAAGAGTAACCAATGTTAATTTATCTCTTACCTCGGAAGGATAAAAAGGAGCTTGCAATGACACACAGAGCGCATTGAAAAAAAGTCGGCAAAATCCTATCACAAATAACGTAAGTCTCTGTCTCTTAGTAAATTGAACCATAATATCACTATCTTCAACTCGACTTGCTTTTGAATAAAATTGTTAGTATCACAGACCACACATTGGCTTGTTTCTATAAATATAATGTTTTCTTTTGACCGGCTTTTATAGTTTCTAACCTATTACCTTTTTCAACACGATTTCTTGAGAATCCGGCTAAAGACAAAGTCGATATGGTTATTTTTTGTCAAACAACTTTGATTATAAGTTTCTTTGCGATAACGGTAATTTAATTATGGATGATAATAAGGATTTTCCAGAATATAATCAGCGATTTTATATAAATAACCGAACATAGTGTTGTTTTTCACATCTTCAAATAATATAAAAAGTACTATTCTGAGTACAGATATAAATAACCCAATTAATCGAAAAAATAATGAAAACATTTTTTTTCTAATATTGGCCAACAAATTTTTGTAGTTTATTGGTGCTATAATGTTGCAAAAAACATTTTTTAGTAAATTTTAAGGGTGCTAAATACAAAAATAACTATAAATAAAAAACTTAGTGGTAGTTTTCATGAACAAAGTTTTTATAATTTTATTTTAATGAATTAGAAAAAATTAGATACTTAAATGCGGGTTCTTTTGAAATCCTTTTTTGTGAACAGCTTCTGGAGCCAGTAGTAAAATAAATATATGCCTTTATTGTCAAAAAATGTTTACAATTTGTAGAGAAAAGTAAAGCAAAGCAAACAAAAGAGAATACAAAACAAGCATACAAATTCACATTGTCAGTCTTATTGTTTAAAAATAAACATTTATAAATGTGCAGGCGATTGCGCATTTTTTCGAGTTGTATAATATTGAACTTTAGGGCCCGAACACACTGACGGCCAGGTCGCAGCGGCCAGCCAACGACCACCAATCAAATGATACAACGCGTACTAACGTCCACGCCCAAGCGGCCCGCAGCTTGGTCACTGAGATACGTATTACCATTAAATCAAATGATACAACGCACACTAGCGTCCCTGGCCGTTGGCTGGTCGTTGCGACCTGGCCGTCAGTGTGTTCGAGCTCTTAACTAACTCTGAGCGTGGGGTAGGTAGATAAAGATCTTGCTCTGGCGTTCCTGAGTGGATAAGTAAGTGGTAAGTATAAACTGGAGCAAGGAACGACACAGCGGCGTAAGCTGCGCTAGAAGTAATTCTGGCCCAGCAATCGACTGGTTCGTGAAGAATTTTGATCTCACTATCCTCTTTTCTCTCACGTATTGAAAGTCCCTTTTTACATACCAAACTCAAAATCTAAAAAATATTTGTCTATCGCCACAGTGTTTTAAAATTGTTAATGTATCTCTTTCTGCTACTCCCACTCATTTGAACAGAAACGAAAATAAAGAAATATTTATGTACAAGAAATATTTGTGGAAGTTTATGTTTAACTATTTACGTTGCCGATTACTGTTAACTTTGTTTTGAGAAAAAATTGTTGAAAATGGTTTGTTTTTATTTTAACAAGTTTCTTTGGGCGAAGTTTCAAAAAAATGTTTCGCCTGTGTCTCTTTTTACCTTCTCATCCTCTATTTTTTATTTTGAAAGTTGGCAACCTAGCTGAGGGTGCCCTAATATTAAGGAAATCCTGCTGCAGAACCAGACCAACTACGGTCACTCGAGGATATTGCCAGTTATAGAGAAAATCATGGCGAACACGAGTCCACATCTGCTAGACCAGAAAACGGACTATATGCTCAGACATGACTTTGGAGAAAAGAAGAGTATTCGCATCCCGACAAGAGAAGAATGGGAAAGCAACCTAGTAATGAACACTCAAGAGATAGCAGTTTACACAGATGCTTCCGTGACGACTTCTATCTCTTCCGATACTTCAGGAAGCACAGGCCGTAGGCGTCTTCTCAGAGGAACTAGACATCCGAAGGCTATCGGATGGCTGCAATGTTCTACAAGCAGAGGTTTACGCTATAAAGGAAGCGGCTAGTTGTATACGAGGAAAAATCGCTGATAGACAAATGAGAGATATCGTGATATACTCTGACAGCTGTTTCGCTTTAAGAAGCATCACCATGCAAACAGGGAGATCGAAATCTGTGATGGACTGCCGAGAAACACTGTCCGTCAAGACCTTGTGCTGGGTGTCAGGCCACAGCAATGTGGTGGGCAACAAAGAAGAGGACAGGCTTGCCAAAAAGGGGTCAGTGGAGAGGCCGTGGCAGATAACCCACCACTTGTGATGATCAATACACTGAAGGAAGCTATAGAAACTACCAGCAAGGCCAAAGAGCTCGAAGGCTGAGGTCAGTGGAAGATATCACCATGCAAACAGGGAGATCGAAATCTGTGATGGACTGCCGAGAAACACTGTCCTGGCTGCGTCAAGACCTTGTGCTGGGTGTCAGGCCACAGCAATGTGGTGGGCAATAAAGAAGAGGACAGGCTTGCCAAAAAGGGGTCAGTGGAGAGGCCGTGGCAGATAACCCACCACTTGTGATGATCAATACACTGAAGGAAGCTATAGAAACTACCAGCAAGGCCAAAGAGCTCGAAGGCTGAGGTCAGTGGAAGATATCACCATGCAAACAGGAAGATCGAAATCTATGATGTGACTGCCGAGAAACACTGTCCTGGCTGCGTCAAGGCCTTGTGCTGGGTGTCAGGCCACAGCAATGTGGTGGGCAACAAAGAAGAGGACAGGCTTGCCGAAAAGGGGTCAGTGGAGAGGCCGTGGCAGATAACCCACCACTTGTGATGATCAATACACTGAAGGAAGCTATAGAAACTACCATCAATGCCTAAAAGCTCGAGGACTGAGGTCAGTGGAAGATGGAAAAAATGACTCTTAGAACACAAAAAGAACCCAGTACGTATAAAGCTTGATTTTCATGCATCCGTTATCCGACGATACGATGATACGATATTAATTTTATTGGTTGAATTTAAATACTTCAATTGGTTAGAAACGGTTAACTAATCGAAGCTTTTAAATTCAACCAATAAAATTAATATCGTATCATCGTATCGTCGGACAACGGATGCATGAAAATCAAGCTTAATTGTAGGTGTCGTAAGTGGAAACTGCCCCACGGGGTAAACCTCGTGAGATTGAAGTTTTCCAACGACGACTACTGCAGAGAATGCGGAGAGGAAGAAGAAACCATAGAGCACCAGATGTACCACTGTCCGGCACTGGAAAACCAAAGCTTTAAAACTTTAGAGCTCTGCAGTGAGGTGGAAGTGCTTTAACGCAAAGTAAGAATGAGAGGAAGGTTTGGTACAATAATAACAGGGGTATCGCAATGGACACAAAGCCTCCGAGTGAAGGATCAAAAAGGATCCTTAAATCCAGTAACCTAACCTAACCTCACCTAACATATGCATCAGCTTTTTTATTTCATAAGAAATTAGTGACCACCAGGCAAAAAACCATTCCAAGATTTTTTTCAAGGGATATTTTGGATTTGTGGCTCAACAAAAATATCTTTTTTTAATTCTTGTTTCGCTTAGCCTTAGAAATTTCTGACCCTAATACTGTAAAGCCCTGTTCTCAGAACTGCGACTGTCGCCAGCGACACGACAAAAGAACCAGATTCAGATTTGTACAAAATTCAAACAGCTGTCAATTTTAAATTTAGTACAGCTCCGATTGGTTGTTTGAAATGTCAAACTGTGTCGCCCGCGACACGACGTTGTTTTGAGAACGGGGCTTAAGCAAATCGTCGATAATTTTGATCGATGATAAATTGACATAAAGCTTGTCAAAAATTAACACTAATTATAGAAAGAGTTAAAAAGTTTTTTTTTTCTATCTACAGGATGTTCCTTAATGACATGCTATTATTTAAGGGGGTGATTATTGGACCCATTCTAAAAAAAACTTCATATGAATGTCCTACTATGAATGTATGTCCTAAATATCTTAGCTTTTGAGATACAGGGTGGTAAAATTTTCTAAAAAAAATTTTTCATAATAACTCTGATGTTTAATTTAAATGACAATTTCACAAATGAATATTAAAAATTACATTATTCATTGAATCCGTAAGCAAGCGTGAAGGAAATTGACTAGATTCATTATTATACCGTATAATCGAAAAAAAAACGACGTCCAGTTGGCTTGTAAATTACGATCGATGATATTCCCCATATAATTCTACATATAAAATGACATAAAAACTATACAAAACGACATCGAAAAAAGACGGCGTCAGCGATGGCTATGAAATGAAAATCGCTGTCATTTTATATGTAAAATTATATGGGGAATGTCGTCGATCGTCATTTACAAGCCAACTGGACATCGTTTTTTTTTCGACCATATGGTATAATAATGAATCTAGCCATTCCCCTTCACACTTGCGTACGGATTCAATGAATAATGTAATTTTTAATATTTGTTACCTTCAATCATAAGAATATCCTAATTTTCCACAAAAACATAAACAATTCTAGAAGCTTTGTGTTATTTTATTTATTTTTAAATTTTTATGAATTACTCACTGAAACTATTATTATACACCTAAATTAGCAAATTTTTTGAAAGAATATTTAAAAAATAATTTAATACTTCTAGAACCATTACACTTTTTTGTACAAATATTTAAAAGTTTACTTGTACAAAATTTTACCTCTAATTCCATTCTCTTATGGAATGAATTTTAAAAATCGTTTTCATCACTTAGGGGTACAATATTCTGTGCAAATTTTCATACTCAAAAATATTTTTTCTGAATATTCACCTCTCATCTCACACCCTTAAAAGGCAAATTTCTAAAAATCGGTCCTTAGTGCTTAATTATGTTACCTAAGGAATTTCTACGCAAAATTTCATACTTCTAAAATAGCTCAGGGCCGATACATCGTTTTACATGGGCGACCTTCAACAAATTAGAGACAAGCTACAATTTTGCATGGAGCTTTATTTTGTAGATTTTTAAACATCCTGAAACACCAGCGATGAACCGTTGAGCCCGTCACCCCAAAACCACCCCTACAAGGTAAAGAACCAAAATTTTTAGAATTTCAGTGGCGGAGGTGCGAATTCTTTAATTTAGGAGGATTGGTTTTAATAACCCACCATTCTGTGTCTAATTTCATATGAAAGCATTTTTGAGATAAATCTCGAGACCAAAAAATTTATTAGGATACAAGTTCCTAGAAAAACGATCTTTTTAATAAAGGTAAGTTACCAGTGGCGGAGATAATTTTTTTAAATGTGCGTTTTTTACATTTTAAAAACATTGAATATGAAAAATTGCAGTTTTACAAATAATTTCCCATGAAATGGGTATATTAAAAAAGTCCACGTTTAATAACAAAATAAGAAAAATCTTAGCTCAAAAATAGGATAACTTATCTTAAGGATAGTCCTCATTCACTTCCACATTTGTTGGGTTCATACATGTAATGCCATTGTATTGACCACATGCCATAGTGCAGGTGAGTCCCATTCGCTTGCATGTACATGATTTTTTACAGCCTCCCGAAGAGCAATTGCAAAATTTTCTCTAAAACCCATGTAGGAGCAATGGGCTGGTCTGAATGTATTGGATTCATCTCTCGATTTTTCAGATTCCAACCGCAATCTTGCGGTGGTAAATTGTTATTTACTGCGATATTTTCATATCTGTTTTCTCATTACTATAAATATATAACATATAACTATGGTAAAAATGTCACTGTTGTTTTTGATGGCTATGAAGAGTAGAGACCAAAATTGTGGAGCAGAATCGCAGATCTACAGGTAAAAAAATAGTACCAATTATTGTATCTTTTTTAAAACAATCCTCCTAAATTAAAAAATTCGCACCTGCGCCACTGAAATTCTAAAAATTTTGGTTCTTTAACCTATGTGGTAGGAAATTTTCTTCTCTTCAATTTTTTACTCGTGACTTTTTTTCCTAAAATTCGTAGTTTTAGAGTTATCGAAGAAAAAGTAAAAAAAGGGTCATTTTTACCCCTTCTAGGGGTGATTTTGGGGTGAAGGGTTCAACGGTTCATCGCTGGAGTTTCAGGATGTTTAAAGATCTACAAAATGAAGCTCCATGCCAAATTTCAGCTTATCTCTAATTTGTTGAACCTCGACCTGTATAGGCTCTGGGCTAAAACCCATTTTAACAAATTTTTGAGACAACTTTCACTCTCTTGGGAGGTGAGTTTCCAAAAAAGCGCTTCTAAGTACTCACTTTTGTCACTTAATAAACCTCTGCTTTGGAATTTTTGGAAATTCGACCGCTAAGGGGTTGAAATTAGGGATAAATTAAACCAACAGGGAAACCAATATTTGGAGAGACATTTTTCAACTCCCGGTATATCTCATTCGTGCAAGTTTCTTTAAGCAGGCATAATAAAGTTCTCTCGACTCAACCAATCGTCTTTTTTCAGTGACTATCTATTTTGGAGCTGGTAGGAAGTATCCGGTCATGGTATACAATGACTACGAATATATTATACACTTTAGGAATTCATTAAAAACCCTATGGAAATGTTCGAAATCGGTGACAATGCTATGCAAAGCCAAAGCTCTCACTTTTGGGAAGAATTTCAGAATTAAATCCTCGGTCAATCACACTCATCCGCCAACCTTCAAAGGAGACTACAAGAGTTTGATGGGTCAAGCTGCCAAAATCGAGTACTCGTCATCGCATAAGTGGGCTGAAGTGACGTTAGATATGATTAAAAACATTTAAATATTCACTGAACAACTAAAATATGCTTAAGGACTTAATAAATTTGTATTTATAGTCTGTCCAATGACAAAATGTCATTTTAATTTCAAAGTAATTAATTTTATTTTACAAAGAGATAAGTTTAACATACTTAAAATTTTAGTGTTAATGCAAAACAAGGGTGTGTGTTAAATAACAAATCACATCCAACAAAATAAGAACTATTACTTAACAACAAACTTCACGAAACTTCCTGCACTTATTATTATACTTATCGATATAACTTATGTGTTCAAATAAAAAAAGTTTTACTATGGAATAATAAATTAAACATAACATAAACATTTAATTTAATAGGTATACAGAGTGCTACAAATTCGAGGTACGAGCAGTGGTATCTCGGAAACCGTAATAGATACGAAGATGGTTAAATTGGGGCAAAGTTGCTCCTTGGCAATCCTTGGGATGTTCACCAACATGCTATCAAAGAAGTTTCAAAAATTTCACTGATTACTGAGCTTTTTCAGAAAAACGGATTTTTTGAAAATCAATTTTATTTTTGTTGTCGTTACTTTTAGAAAATTAAAAACTAATTGCACATTCTCATAGCCACTTTATTAGGGCTATCTGATAGTATTTTTAGATTTTCAAATTAGCTGAGAATTTGTGAGATACAGAGCTCAACTTGATTTTTTAAATACGGGCCTGCATTTTTTATTTGAGGTTTTGAAATAACTCGGTCTCCTGAGTACAATGATATGCCACATTTTTTTTATGTTTCGGGCATTTGAACACAATTTATTTAAATCAATTTCAAGTCCGGCTCTGTTTTTTCTAATATTAAATCTATTCATCGTTACAATACTGATAATCTTTCAAACTTAACAATGACGTGGGGTAAAACATTAAATACGGAAAATCAAATGCAATAAAATAATAAAAAATGATATAAAATAAATAATATAAACAATCAAGTCATTTCGCCGGAAGATTGTTTGGAAATGGTAGAACAGTATAATATGCCAGGAGGTTCCTGTCCTCCATAAGAAGAAGATATGTTCACAGAGCTTTAAATAAGATTGAACGAAAAATAAATTTGTGTATTAGGGAGGGTTGTAACCCTTACGAACATGTAGAGCATTAGAAACTAGTTTGTAGAAGTTGATTTATTTAAAATAACTACGATTAATATTATGCATATTATTAGATCGTACACTGAGATTTCAAATCCATTGAAAAATTGAGAAAAGTTAAAAATAATATCTTTAAATTGCTGACCTGGATATTATTTATTTGAATCTTTCAATTTTTCTCGATTTTCCTTATTCAATTTTAGTTAGCGCTGAATATAATCAGATTAAATAATTTAAAAAACCAGAGCCGAACTTAAAATTATTTTAAATAATAATTAAATAGTTTTGTTGTTTGGTTGTAAACCAAACCAAACCCAAAACAAAAGAAAATTATCAAGTGTGTCAATTATGTCAATGTCAAATTATCAAGTCAATCAGGAGACCGAGTTCTTTCAAAACTTCAAATAAAAAATGCAGGTCCGTATTTAAAAAAATTAAGTTGGCCTCTGTATCTCACAAATTATCAGCTAATTTGAAAATCTAAAAATACGATCAGATAGCCCTAATAAAGTGGCTATGAGAATGTGCAATTAGTTTTTTAATTTTCTAAAAAGTAACGACAGGAAAAAATAAAATTGATTTTCAAAAAAATCCGTTTTTCCCAAAAACTCAGCAATCCTTGAAATTTTAAAACTTTTTTGATGGCATCTTGGTGAACATCCCAAGGAGGGCAACTTCGCCCCAATTTAACCATCTTCTTATCTACTGCGGTTTCGGAGATACCAATGCTCGTACCTCGAATTTGTAGCACCCTGTATAAGCTCTCAAAATTTCACTTAAATATAAACTGTCGTTCTCCTTGGAGACACCGCGTCGTATAAGAAATTACTAAAATAAAAAATTAAAAGTAACGAAAAAAATGGGTAAACATTTTAGTATTTTATCTATAAAACACAATACAGAAGGTTTCACATTAACTCATTCAAAGTAACTGAACTTTTGAGGTAAAAGTCTTTGGGCACTCCACTATGTTTCTGTACAGGGTGAGTCAACGATTGAGTAAAGTCCATTATCTCACTTGTTTCGAGGTTTACAAAAAAATATTAAACATAAAAGTTATAGAGACGGTTAAGATACACATTTTAAAATTATTATAGAGTATACAGGGTGCTTCAAAAAAGTGTGGCGAATATAACATATATTTTTTTAAATGGAACACCCTATTTTTTATTTTATTTTTAGATTCGGCGTAAAATTCCATAACTTTTTTATATATAATGTTATATACCTAAAATTAATAATTTTTGTAATATTTAAATTTGTTTAAACAAATGTTAGATTGCAATCTGATAAAAAATTGTCAGTAATGGCATTGTTTGTGAAGTTGGAGAACTAAAATTTGGTAGGAGAATTTTATAGAGATATAGAAAAAGACCTATATAAAGATATTCTAGTTAGATGCTACAGGGTGTTCAAAATATATTTATGAATTTCAACTACTTAAAATTAAGAAATTTCAAATTTTTTAAATGGTACACCCTATATATTATCAATTTTTCTGATAGATTTTACAAACCTCTTCAACTTTTATTAAGTATGTCATATACCTATTTTTAATAGTTTGTGATTTATTCCAATTTTTTCTATTTTTACCCATATTTTTAATACAATTACCTACGCTATAACATCATAGTTGCCATGACAAAAAGTAATAATTATCAAAATTTCTTGTCTGTTAAGTAAGTTATGAACAAAATTTGAGTTTCGGTTTAATTTGTTGTAATAAGTATAAATTGTAGAGATAATAGTTACCGATTTTCCTGAAATGAATTAGTCAATATGATTGACATACACGAAAAAGCCAAGAAAAATATATTTTTTGGTTTAGTACTATATATTATAGAGTACTTTGCTAAGTACTATAAGAATAGATGTAGATTATCTAGAAAACATCTTCAGTGTGTAATGGGACGGTTTCGCGGCAGTAGTATGGTAGCGCGGGGCAATAAGAGCCACCTAAGGAAAACCTGAAATAAAATGCTACTTATTCCACTGCTGGCAACAATTTTCTTTTTCTAGATAGTTCGTGATGTGTAAAATAAAATATAAGTATCAGTTCTGTGTTTTAGATAAACATTACTGGTATGCAAAAGAAAAACTAAAACCTATCATTGGCTCTCATTACCCATAACAGTGGGAAAATTGAAGCCACTTTATTTTACATATTTAAATCTGTTATTAACATTGTCAAACAAAATTTGAATTATTTTAGGTAAAACACAAGAGAAAAATACATATGTCTGAAATATTTTGTTAAAAATGGTTATTTCCAGTTGAAACCAAAGTTACAAATATGTTTGGAACATCCTAAAACAAAAATTTAAATTATTTTAGTTAAAACAAAAGACACAAAATACGTCTGGAATATTTTGGGAAACAAAATTAAATTATCTTTTTAAAATAAAATAAGGAAATATGTTTATACATTCTAAATAAAATTGAACCACCATGGGGGATGAGAGCCACTCTGGCTGATTACCCTGTTTGGTTTCATATTTGCAAGTTAAAAATAACAAAATTAAAATGGTAACAGAAGCAAAACAACTGCACAAATCGAACCTACACTTCAGTAGATTTTGATTAACCGCTACCAATATTACAAAAATTTTACGAAAAATTGCATTTTTCTTCACTAAAAATTCAGATTATCTACTTCGTTTTATAAGATATTTCTTAATTTTAGGGACCTAAAGTGAAACATTCCCATAAAATATTTAAAAAACAAACTGAAATCAAAAACAGTATCCACGACAATTGTCTGTGGTAATTACGCCGCGCCGGCTGTGGCAATAGACAAGGCCGAATCCATCGTCGTCGCCTTGTATTATATCTCGGATCTGCCGACTGAATAGATTCCCGTGAACTAGTCTTTTAATAGTTCCTCTATGTCCGGATCCGATAACATACGACTGGCACTCCCCACGCCTGCCTAGTATCAATCGCGGTGGCTGATCCATACGTAAACTAGTCTTTTATTTAGTTCCTCTAGTTCCTTTAGGTCTGGATCCGATAACATACGGCATATGGCTGGCACTCCCCACTCCTGCCTAGCATCGATCGCGCTGGCCCGTTTCGTACGTACGTAAACTAGTCTTTTATTTAGTTTAGTTCCTCTAGGTCCGGATCCGATAACGTGCGGCTGGTACTCCCCACGTACACTCCTGCCTACAATCGGGCTATGCGCGCTAGCCGATCCGTCGCCGTCGCATATCATTCTATATCGGTCACAGTCTCGATCCCGGAATAGGTCCTGAGGAACTAGTTCTTTGAGAAACCAGGAACTAGTTCATTCATTCCGGTGTCGGAATAGTTCATTGGAACTAGCTTGTTTACGAACTACACACCTCTACTGTGTAATGACTCAATGAAGGGGAGCACAATAGATCTCTTTAAGGTTGCAGTGATTAACCTCCCCTCTTACTCATTCTACATTCTACAACCATTTTTTCGACATACTGTTTTAACCAAAATTTAAGTAAATAAAAAATGGCATTGTTAACACTGTATAGTGCTTCAAATAAAAATAATGTACCTACTATGTCAGTACGTCTACTGGGTCTGTGTCTATGAAAAGAATTTCACGAATGCAGACATAGTACTTGAATGTGATCAGTTTACTACAAAACACAATTAAATAAACAGCAATATGTTTTATAGATCGCTACCTGTATACAAGCGGCAGAGAGTTTACTTGGACTTGACGAGTATGTCACGGCAAAACACACTCCCCACTCATTACATTGGCTACCTACTTGCAAATTTATAAAATTTTTATTGTAGGGACGCGTCGTCTACTTTTTTACGAGAAACATCGATTAACACGGTAGTAGACCGAGCTTGGAGAACATTGCAGTCGTTATCAATATAATATATAATATAATATGCATTTACGTGAAAAAAACATTGAAAAAATAAAACTCTAGGTATGTTCGAAATTTTTGTAAGTAAATAATGTTATCTAAAATATTTATGCTCGCCCATGAATTGCCGGCTAACAGAGAATTTCGTTTCCTTCCTTTCGGATGCCCCATAGTTACAGAACGGATCGACGTACTGTTGTAACGAAAATATTTTCGTTACATTTTTCCTTTTATATCGTTTATCCGTTTTTTTATATATTATCGATTTTTTGCGGAACCTTGATAGTGGTACACATCACTAGCGATGGTTGTTAGTTTAAATTGTTTAAATATTTTATATATTTTCTGGTTGCCTATGGGTTACCGATAATAATTTGTTTATTTTTAATGAAAACGAAGGTTTATTATTAATATTTTGTTTAATGTTAAATAATTAAGATGCAATTGTTACACACATTTTTTTGAAGGTATGTAGGAAATTTTATCGTATTTATTATTTTTACTATTAATTATAAATTTTTATATTGACATTTGGTACTTAACGCATGTCTAAATGAATGGGGAGAATTCTATAAAGGGACTTGTTTTGCCGAAAATCACTCTCTTTCATCTCGATCTTCTTTGCTTAAACACCTAGTTTTTTTTTCAGACACCGGCACGAGGTACGACTTGGAAATTATTTATTAGTTTTATTTTTTTAAACATTTCTTACTATCTAATATGATTTAATTATTTGATTTAATTATTTAATTAGCTTGTAACTTCTTTTTTCTATTTTATCTTTTTATCTCACAGTTCATTTTTTTATCATCATTTCTTTATCTTCTTATCTTAGTAGCACGTGTATGGTAGTTTTGTAAAAAAATTTCTAATACCTTTAACTTTTATTTAGTACTAATTATTTTTATCTTTCTTATTTATGTACTGAAACGCAAGCTGTCGAACAGGAACCCGCAGAGGTGTTCGATTTAGCAATCTCAGGGGCCATGAATAGAATCAATCACTGCAGGAGTACTCTCAGAGACGAACCAGGAGGGATTCTGGTAAGTAAGGATTTTTTATAATATTTATATTATACGAATTATGTCACCTTTAACGAATCCTTGCTTGCCAGAAGGCAACTCTTGTTTTATCTGGACCCTGTAGTGGTGGTGTCTATTGGCAGGCCATTCGACAGATAGATTTTTGTTTTTTGTTATTTTTGGGTCACTCTAGGGAACGTATCTTTACCTCGTATCTGCCAAATTTACCTTACCTTATCTTTATCTTATTTGGCGGATGTAGAATGTAGAATGTAGAATGTTTAGAAGGGGAGTTAATCACCGCGACCTTATAGATCTATTGTGTGTTTCCCTTTCTTGAGTTATAACGAGTTATAACTCATCATACAGTCTCAGGGCTTTAAGAAAAGCCAGTATCTGAGACGGCTCCACAGAGGCCAGCTCTCCATCCTCGACATCAGACGTACCAAGGTTCATGGCACGAATGGTTGTCGTCTCGGCGCACTCAGTGATAAGGTGTTCTGGTGTTTCCCCATTTTCCCCACAAAATCTGCATTCGCCGTTGTTTCTCAGTTTCAGCCTACTGAGGTGTTCGTTGAGGAGAAAGTGTCCTGTTAGAAACCCCGTGACAATCCAAAGATTGTTTTTACTTAAATCAAGGAAAACCTTTGATTTTTCTCGGTCGTAAGTTCTGAGGAACTTTTTCGAGTGTCTTAGACCGTTGGAGGACACCCATTCTATATTACGGATGGAGTCTTCCAGATTCTTCAGTTCCGCTTTCAGTTGGTTCCCGTTAGGAAAACAGAACGGTTCTGGTCCAGTTAGTGGAGTGTTCGCTTCTTTTCTAGCTAGATCATTTGCTTTTTCATTGCCTTCTATCCCTTGGTGAGCAGGCACCCAAACTACACCGACTTTATTTTCTTTGCCTAATTTGTTAAGCTTCTCTAGGCATTCTTTGGCCAACTTCGAATTGATGGTTACTGAGTTGATCGCGTTAAGTGCTGCTTGACTATCGGATAGGATGGCAATTTCCTGTTTTCGATAGTTTCTATCTAAGATAAATTGTACGCATCTTTCGATAGCGTAAATTTCTGCCTGAAGGATACTGGGGTAGGTGCCCATTAGTTCGGAGTATTTAGTTTTCGGCCCAAATACTCCTATCCCTGTCCCTGCTTTGGTTTTGAAAGCATCAGTATACCAAGTGATGGTATGGTCTTTTATATGCTGAGTAAGCGTTTCTTTCTTCCAATTCTTTTTATTACTCAATACTACAGTGAGGTGTTTCTCAAAGTTGTAAATTATTGGTATGTCATCCACTGGGAGGTGGAGAAGTGGAATTTTATTTTTGAGGGTGTTCCAAGCCCCCGACCTGAAAATTCTCCCAGTACTGTTTCCGTCAATGACCATTCTAATCATTGTCGCATTGGCATAACTGCCGACGACGATGTGCAGTGGTGTTAGGTCTAGAATGACCTCCATTGCTGCTGTTGACATGTTCTCATGGCACCTGTGATGCAGATACATGCCAGTCTCTTTACTTTGCACAGGTTTTGCCTTGCTGTACGTTGCTCTAGTTTTGTATACCAAGCAACTGCTCCATAAGTAATCATGGGTCTTACTATCATGGTAATACAACCAGCGCAAAATGTTAGGGGCGCAGCCCCACCTATTTCCCCCCAGTCTTCTGCATATCAGAGAGTCTTTGTGGCTTTGCTAGTAATGTTCTTAATATGCCTGTTCCAGAGAAGTTTACTATCCAGGGTTATTCCCAGATATTTCACTTCCAGCGATGGCAGTATTTCCTTTCCATCTAGATACATTCTTTTCAAGTTTTTCAAACTTCGCTTTCTGGTGAATGGCACTACTGCTGTTTTATCTGAGTTAATACTCAGCCCGACAGTCCTGCACCATCTCTCAGCGATGCGGAGTCCTCTTTGGATAATATCACACAGGGTGCCTTCATGTTTCCCCCGTGCAATGATGACTATGTCATCTGCATACCATATGCAGTGTATTCCCGCTAGAGTTAATTCTTCCATTAGTTCATCCACTACCAAGCTCCACAGTAGGGGGGAGGTCACTCCACCTTGTGGAGTTCCTTGCGTTGTTTTAACAACTACAGTTTTGGTACAACTGCTGTTCGTGTTGAGAGCATTTCCCAAAACCAGCGAATTATCGTACTGTTCACCCCTCTTGTTTCAAGAGATCGCTTGACCACGTTGTGAGGTATATTGTCAAATGTACCTCACTGCAATGTCCAAGAAGGCACAAAGTGCTGTTTCTTTGCTATCCAGGCTTGCCTGTCTTAGCTCAGTTAACTGGTACAGAGTAGTTTCTGTGGATCTACCCGCTCTATATGCATGCTGACTATCGTGCAGTGGTTTAACCTGTAGATGATTTACTCTAATATGGTTGTCGACTACTTTCTCCATCGTTTTTAATATGAACGATGTGAGACTAATAGGCCTAAATGATTTGGGGTTAGCCCAGTCAGTTTTGCCTATTTTGGGTATAAACATGACTTTCGCTCTTCTCCAGATGGTTGGTATATATCCCATCGCTAAGCTGCTTCTTGTAATGTTTAATAGATGGAGTGTAGCTATTTCCTGACCCTTCTTTAGAAGGGCAGGAAAAATCCCATCTATTCCTGCTGTTTTATAAGGCTGAAAGGTGTCAATAGCCCATATCAGTTTTTGTTCTGTTATTACTAGCTTGGCCGTCTCCCAGTCTTCCCTGCGAGGATTGTGGGGTTCGGTCGGAGCTACTTGCGTATCAATAGATATGCTACCTGGAAAGTGTATATGAAGTAGGAGGTTAGCTCTCTCTTCATCTCCTTCCGTGCAGCTTCCGTCAGGTTTCTTAAGTGCCATGTTGGGGATGGGTCCACTCTTGGCCATAGCTTTGTGTAGCCTAGCTGCATAAGTAGTTAAAGTGATGTTTTCGCAAAAGTCTGAAGTCAGACCGCTTTGCCCTTCTAATCTCCTTATTATACTCAGTTAATTTCTCGGCGTAGAGATGCCATTCGCCGCTGGGTTTGCTCTGTTGAAGAGTCGTCGGACCTCCGATCTAAGATTGGCCAGCTTTTTGTTCCACCAGGGCTTGTTGTTACTTTTTTGTATGCCCTTACTTGTGGGGCAACTAGATTCATATGCATCCAATATTGCACCACTGACTTCCTTTGCGTACCATTCTAGATACAGGTGGTATTTGGGATATTTGGCGGATGCATTATCTTTGTTCCTGGAGTGACATATATTTTCTTTTAGTTTTTATCTGTCGAATTGCCACATTTATCGTTTTTCGTATCTTATCCTATTTTTCTATTTACCTTTATCTTTCTATCTAGTTTTTTAATTTATCTTTTAATATCGCATTTTAGTATTAACTTTTGTTCTAATTTAAATTTTCATATATTTCTAGTTTTTTTATCTTACATATTTTTTTATTCTTTTTACACGTGTCTACAAATTAAATCAAATAATTTACTGTAACAATATATATTTTTTTTTCAAGTCGTACCGAAGTGATTGTGGTGGTCTGGAATTTTCTAGAGAGAGAGAGAGCAAAATATTTTTCTTTTATATTTTTTTTATAATTCTATATTTATATTCTTTAAATAATTTGGACAATCTTTTCAATTATAACTTAATTTAAACTGTCATTGCCTATTTTCTTTTTTAAATTTTAATTATAATTTTTATTATAATAATTAGTAGTTGGATTTAGATATTGATTATTGTTTATTTGAATCACTAATATGTTATTTAATCATAAGTTATTTTTATTGTACCTTCATTGGCAACCAACAGACAGTTCAATTGGTAATTTAGAACACCACCACAAAACTGGGTACTTATCAATTGTGTTGAGTAGAATATTGCAGTTTGTTATCTTCTAGGAAGATACGAGAATTGACCCTCCTCATAAGTAGCTCACGCACTGAGACTGGTGGAGTCTCACAAGCTCTCCAACGTTAGCCGGGCAATCACGCTACCCACCAGCGGACGAGTGCAGCGAAGAGGGTGAGGCCTTTCTCCCAACCAACCGAAGCAGAAACACTTAAGATTCCAGTTGCATATCTAATCTCATATAATCGAGACTGTCACAGCCAATTACATTGATTGTTTATAATTGTTAATTAAATATAAGTCATTAATGAAATTTTCTATTGTCTTATTTAATTCCAAAGCATACTTCCACAAACCAGTAACTTTTAGAGTTTTGTGGGTTATACTGTATACAGGGTCCCAAAAAAATAATATATTTAACTTCGGTGGGAAACTCTACAGATAAAAATATAACAAAAAGTTAAAAAAAACAAAAATCCTAAAATGCTTTCCGAAGAAGTTATAGCCCTTGAAACGTTAAATAAAAATAATAAATTTTGTTTATTTTTAAGAACAATATTAAACCGTTTTTTCTTAAAATTTGGTACTCTTACACATATATTAATGGCAATAGTGTAAAATTCCGTAAAAGTGAGATTTAAAGCCATTTAAAAACTTTTTTTACAGGCGCTCTCTTCGTTTAGTTCGAAACGATAAACGGTTTTGAAGATATTTGCGTTTAAGGTTTTCCCGATGCATCGATTTTAGTATTTAGTGAAATGATAAAATGTAAAGAATTTTTGATTTTTTGATAATATATTAATTCATATTTTTCTATGCTAGAATTAAATTGTTTTTAAAGTTAAAAACCCGTGTTATTCATAAATACCTCGTCTCTATGTTTAGTCGTTTCTCTGAAGGCAAATCCTTACTCAATCCAATTTACCGATGGATCTTTATTTAGATACAGAACTTTAAAACAAACAAGAATTGCGACTTTTGCTCGATAGATCACTCTACGTTAAACTATAGAACTACTGAAAAATGACTCTCTGGATATTTCGCCAGTAAAAGAAAATCTACAAAATATTTAAAATAGTTATTATGTATTTGTATACACCGCTGACGTTGGATCCCAACAACGGGCAAAAAAATGTCCTCTCTCCCATCGTCGGAAGTAAAAAAAGCACGCAGAGAATAAAGAAAAAAAAAACTATATCTAAATCTAAATACAACTTTACTATGAAAGAACGCTTTCGTTTTTTAACAGGTACGTCTATCAAAAACTGTTAACGTTATGATAAAGTGACATTCTATCAAGTCAAACTTCCAATCATAGATAAAAGATTAATATAAACTTATAATATAAAACTTCCAATTAACATTAACATTTCTATTAAAATTCTTCATTTGCCAGATTTAATTTGTTTCATAAAATAAAATCAAATCTCGAACACTCGAGAGTACATTGCCTACAAAATGACGCATCCCCGAACTCAAATAAGATAATAAAGGGTAGGTTTTGCGGTAAGAAAAAGGTCTAACCTTTTTGGGGATAAGGGATGAGATCTAATATAACTAACGGAGTGAAGATTCGGGACGGTGTATTTTAACAAGAAAGATGATGTGTTGGTTTGAGTATGTGTCTGCGCTGGGATTGTCTTTTAACAAATTATCATCTTATCTCTCTACACAGAGAAAAATATGTTTCTCTAATATTCACTACAATATACCGTATGATCGAGAAAAAACGGCGTCAGCGATGGCTATGAAATGAAGATCGCTGTCATTTTATATGTAAATTTATATGGGAAATGTCATTGATCGTCATTTCCAAGCCATCTGGACGCCATTTTTTTTCGATCATACGGTACATGCAAATATTCAATGACACAAATTTTTAGATACGTTCTGTAGCTACGGGGCATCCCGTAAGGGGGGAAACAAAATTCAAATAATTATTTGCTTGTACAGAAAATTTCAACAATACCAAATGAGCTTTATTTTTTTCAACGTTTTTCTACGTAAATGAGACATACTCTTTATAAAAATTAAAAGATTACGACGAAAAACAACAAAGAATTAATAAAATCACGGCAACTATTTTACCGATAACGACTGCACTGTTCTCCAAGTTCGGTCTACTACCGTTTTAATCGATCTTCTTTGACTACCGTTTTAATAGATCTCGAAAAAAATTAGATGATGCGTCTCGCCAATAAAAATTAGACAAATTTGGAAGTAGTCAACGTAATTATTTGGCGGATTGTGTCTCGTCGTGACATAGTCGTTAAGTCCATGTAGACCCTCTGCTGCGTGTATATAGGAAGAGATCTATAAAACATATTGCTGTTTATTTAAATGTGATTTGTGGCAAATTGATCATACTCCAATACTGTGTCTGCACTCTTGAAATTTCTTTCATAGACATGGACGTACTTTACTTTAATGAATTTGTATTAGACTTTCGATTTGACACAAAACGAATAATATAAAAAGGCGGACCTTACTATAAAAAAAAGGTCCCTAAGATATACAAACTAGAGATGAACAAAAAAATCGAGATTTCTACTTATTTATTTAAAAAAAACGAAAAATCGTATGATTATTATAATATAATGATTATAGTAATAATTTTTAAAGATTTTTTCTCCAAACTTTTGTTATTTTAAGATTTATAGATTTTTAACTATTGATATACCGGATGTTTTTAAAAGTTTCTTAACCCTATCAATACGTAACTGAACGAAGTACATCAG
>NW_022145735.1:25762-64340 GCF_002938485.1 Sitophilus oryzae | reverse complement strand
TTATTAATTTTAGACATGATCTCTAAAGAGTCAGAAACAATTAAAACTTTAGATTGATTATATTCCTCGATGACATAGGATAGGCTTTCCAGATCGCAAAATGTTCTGTGAAGAAAGCTGAGGCTTCATGTCTCAAAGTCCATTGGAAAGTTGGTTATAATTGCACATCCAGCACCATTAAACATTCTTTATTGCACTTATAAAACTTTTAATGGGTTTGTCTTTTCCGGGAGACCTTACTTTGCGCCCCCCCCCCCTATGCACATTAAAAGTTGCAATATATTTCCAAAATAATCACAATTTATACGGTTTAGAAAGAACAAATACATTGTTATGGAAACCAACTTTTCATTGTCGTCCTATTATCATAATCTTATTCCATTGTAACGACGCTTGTTTTCTGCAGCGTTTTTACTTTTAAAATTATTAATTACTTTATCGATTTTAGCCATGGATTCAAGTGTGTTCAGTGAGAAGTTAATTTTAAGTTTGTGCAATTATATTTTATTGGTGTGTGGAACTTCTAATATAAAGGTCCCAAAATTATCTTTTCATAGGCAAGTAAAGTATTAAGTTGTTCTTTTACTTATATTAAATCGATGATATTCGTACGGAGTGGTTAAATGTATTTTTATATAATTTAATTTTTGTGACAGTAAATATTCAATTTATTGTTCAAATATATGCATTTTACAAATTAAATTTTTAAAATAATGTTCAAATTTGGCGAGTGGACGATAGGTCCTCGACAAAGATAGACAGAGTAGAAGCACTGCAGCAACAAAAAAAGAAAATGAATTCTTAGACAGATGGAGCAGGTGCCTTTAAGCAAAAAACAGACTTTCAAAAATCCTATCACCGATTCTCCATAAAGTGAATCACCTTATATAACGAATTAACGGATTTTACATACACAAATTTTATGTTATTAGTTAATCATATATCTCTGAAAATATAGCAGAATATCGAAGTAGAAAAAGTGGGTGGAAAATTTACCTGGCCTTATTCCAATTCATCACAACTACCCTGCCCAGTTTTTCACACCCACTCCATTGGCCCATCATCGTCTGGCCCGAAAAAATAAATCGTATTTTATCTGTCAGGTCTTTAGATTCGCATCACTTAGGGCCCACAAAGCCCCACTCGTTTTAACCTTTTTTCGTGCGTAGCCTCTCAGCTCTATTTCCATAAAGCTGGCGGGCTCGGACAGATGATTTCCTAAACAAATGTGCGGGATTAGGTTTTAGATATGAGAAGCGAGAAGTTGGCGAGGATATGGAACGATGTGATTTTGGATCTTAATTCGCATTAATTATACACATATCCTTAACTTACACAATCACGAGAAAGAATTTTTAAAAAAGCTGATTCTTTAATATATCTTTTGCTATGCTCTCTCCTGAACAGAGTGTGGACCGTCTGGCTGCCGATACACGTTGTGTTCACTACTGCGCATTGTATCTATATTCAAAATCTATTTACTACTGCGCATCACAAATAATTTTCTCTGTATTTCAGGAACTATGAGGGCTAGGACAATAACCTACGTGTAGCATAATCATAAAAGTAAAGTACGCGAAAATCGCATCATCATCGATGTGGAACGATGTGATTTTGGATCTTAATTCGCATTAATTATAGACGTATCCTAACTTACAATATATTTATACATCTAAAAGCCTCATTCAGAACTTCGAAAATTAGTGGAATAAATTAGTGGTTTTCTCTGTGCTCTCACCGCGCACCGCCGTACCATCCTTTTTCGAAGGTATTAGCGGCACATTTCACCACCCCTGTAACTTCGTTGTGGATAAAGTAAGGATAGTTAATATTAACTAAATATATTATTACTATAGCTGGCTAGGATTACCAAAATATCTAGTTATTATACCTCATTGTTTATGAATTTATCGCTTGTCAAATTTCTTTAATTTCGACATTGACTGACTGATACATCATCAAAATTCTAAGGTACTTCTAGATGTATCACAAACTTCAAATTTTGAATTTAGGTAGCTTGAAGTTTATAACCAAAGGAAAAATGAAAAATCTCGAAATATCCTTATGACTCAAAAGTTTGATCTACTTTACTTTTTCGTGTCCGGGCAATAAATATGTACATATTATATAAGTGTAATTTAAAATTCCTTAGTCCACCGAGCAACGTCTATAGCATTTTCTTCGGCGTTCCATAAATCTTCTAGGCTACAGGTATGAGGGCAACTTCTACAGGACAACAGATGCTCCATATTTTGGGTTTCGCCACATTCACAGTAGGTGTTCTCGGCGTTGATAAGCCCCCATTTGGTTTTGTTGGTCTTAACCGGCGCTACTCCTGTTCTAATTCGGTTCAAGAACTTCCAGGTGGCCCAATCAAGATGTCGACCGGTGGGATCTTTTTCCTTAAGAGAGTAATCAGATGGTGGATCTTCTGGAACAGCTTTTAAGAAGTTTTTTCGTGACCGGAGTCTGCTCGGTCCCTGGAACTCTCCATAAAATGGATGGCGATCATCGAACATCTGTTTAAACATTTCAGTATATTCGGTCGCTTTGCGGCGCTGTGGAGGGGCTGCAAAACCGGAGGCTCTATAAAGTTCAGGAGACTTGTTGGTTTCATACACCCGGTTGTTATTCGGCACGTTTCATTTAAAGCAACGTCAACTTGTTTTGCATGGCTCGATCTGCTCCATACAGGGCAAGCGTATTCGCCTGTTGAAAAATATAGAGCCCGTGCCGTCGCTTTTAAGATCGAGGGATTTGCACCCCACTTGCTTCCGGTTAACCTTCTTAAAATATTATTTCTCGCGTTGACCTTTTGTCGAGTTAAATGTTAAGGTCCTGTTAATATGTTAAGGTCCTGTCTAATATCACACCGAGATATTTAGGTGTTTCTGTGTGTTCCAGTGAACTACCTTTCAACTACCTCTATTGCGTAGGTGGAAGGCAGAAACCTGTGTCTTGGAAGGGTTGGGCTTTAGTGAGATTTGGTCGTAGTAATCAGCCATGGTGTTAAGTGCAGCTTCCAGTTTTTGTTCGATGCTGTGAAAGCTGGTGTCTTGTACAGCTATTGCCAGGTCGTCAGCATAAAGAAAATGTTTTGAGCAGGCAGGAAGGGGCGGATTGTTGGTATATACGAGGCATGTTTTTTAAGTAAGTACTGATTGGAATTAAAAAACGCAAAGATATCGCAATAATTTTATTTTGCCATGAAAGCCTGTACTAAATCTATTTTCACATAATTTTGAATATTGAGGCACTTGTCATAACGTGGCACCAGTTTTCAATACCCTCCTCATAAAATTCTGCCGCCTGGTTAACCACTGTATCACAACTGTTTTGACTTCGTTATCGTCTTGAAGAGGCTGACCGCCCAGGTGTTTCTTCAGGTGCAGGAATAAATGGTAGTCACTGGGCGCCAGATCAGGACTGTATGGAGTGATGATCTACTCTATCATTTAAAAGATTTGATGAGATCTTTGGTCCGATTAGCCACATGTGGACGGGCATTTTCATGCAGCAAAAACAATAATTTTACCAACTTGCCACGTCTTTTGTTTTGGATTGCACGGCGCAAATTGTTCAATGTCTCACAATAAGATGCGGCATTGATTGTCTCATTACGAGGCAGAAACTCAACTAGCAATACTCCTTTTCTGTCCAAAAAAACTGTGCACATGATTTTCTGGGCAGAAATTGTTTGCTTAAACTTCACTTTTTTGGGTGATGATGAATGTCGCCATTCCATGGACTGTTGTTTCGATTCTGGTGTGACGTAGGCCACGCATGTTTCGTCACCAGTAACAATTTAAAAAAAAATCTTCATATCTAAAAAATCTTCACCTTCATTGTGGTACTGCTCAAGGAAAGTCAATGCACTGCCTAAACGTTGGGTTTTCTGCAAATCCGTCAACATTTTCGGAATCCAACGTGAACACAATTTCCGGTAATTCAAGACTCGGTCACAATGCGATACAAAACACTACGAGAATATTGAGGAAAGTTGTCGCACAATGATGAAATTGTGAAGCGTCTGTTTTCTTTCACCTTTTCGTCCACTTTCTGCACCAAATCTTCTTTAACGACCGAAGGACGCTCACTCCGTTCTTCATCATACACATTTGTGCGGCCATCTTCAAATGCTCTCACCCATTTTCTTACCATTCCATCACTCATAATGTTTGTCCGTAAACTTCACAGATCTCGCGATGAATACCGATCGGTTTTACGCCTTTAGCACTAAGAAATCTTATGACAGCCCGTACTTCACAATCGGCGGGGATCACGATTGTCGGAGGCATCTTAAACACTCAATAAACAACGTATACAATGAAGAATCAGACTGTACTGGCGTCTGTGCATAGACAAGAGATGAAGGTAACCAGCGCGCATGCGCGGAACGCCGACAGTAGCGCTGCGGCGGCGGAAAACGGTACTTACTTAAAAAAACATGCCTCGTATATTAAATAGCATTGGCGCCAAAACGCTCCCTTGGGGCAACCCATTCTTTTGAATTCTCCACCTGCTCTTATTATTATTTAGGGTGACATAAAAGCGTCGATTCTGCATCATTGACTCAACCACCTCCATCAGGTTATAGTGCTTGATTGTTGCATATAACGGCTGAGAAGTGTTTATGGATGGATGATTATGTCATATGCAGCGGTTAAATCAACAAGAGCAAGTCCAGTGATCAGCATATCCTCGAATGTCCTCTCGATATGCTCAGTAAGGGCCAAGACTTGCCCAGTGCATGATTTTCCTGGCCTAAAGCCCGCTTGGTGAGGAACAAGTTTTGATTCCACGATCTTCTCCATGCGACCGAGAACCATTCGCTCATATAAAGTTAGCTTTCTACTTACTACCGGTAAGTGACTTTCCAGTCGAGAAAAAGATACAAAATTAGAATTAATTGAAGCGGTCTCTTCTGATTTATTTGTATATGAATTTAATAACAATAATTCAATGATTATGAATTAGTGCCACTCAAACTTCTTTGACTTTGACAGTGTCAAATCACTCACCGTCATCAAAGTACAAGATTTATAGAAGCGTTGAAGCCTAGTTCTCATGGAGCGGAAAATCGCGTTGTGGGAGCGGAATATCGCTTTCTGTTGAAGAAAGTAAAATTGGCCGGTTCACATGAAGCAGGATTCCGGATGCAGTTTTTAGATAAATTTGAATTATTTCAGTTATTTTCTAATTGATTTTTTATTTCAGAACTTGAAAAGGGACAGTGACAAGACAAGTGGGTTTTAAGTAAACAAAATATTTGTAACTTGTATATTATTATATTAATTTAATTTAAATTGTATAATTATGGATACTAATATTGGTAACAATTATAACTATTATCAATGGAGAAGGCAGTACATAGTTGGATTAATATTAATTTGTGAATGGCATAAAAACAAAAGGTCTTTACAAAAACACAGAATAAAGGGAATGTGGGTCCAAGAGATATTTTCTTAAAGGGTCTGAGCAAACGATCAACTCAAAATCAAAATTCAAACTACCAAAACAATTTTTCAACAATACCAAAACAATATCAACAAACAGCTTTCCTCCCAATTTGAGGTTAGGTTAAAAATTAAACAGAAGAAAGAACATGATTAAACAAAGATAGACTATAAAAACTCGCTAAAAAGTTAAAATGGATTTAACTTTTTTGCGGATCCATAAAAGTTGAAATTTTTCCCGCAGCGGGATGATTTTAAAACTCGCGCTCATAACGCGATTTTCCGCTCCATGAGAACTAGGCTTTACAAACTTCATTTTTTGGGTACCATTAAACTTATACGGGAGGGAAGAAATGAAAAAGCTGGAAATATCCTTATGGATTAAAGTTAGCTGTCTATCCGCTACCGTTAACTGACTTTCCGGCGAATAGGAGAACCGGTGATAATAACCGAATAATATAAGGCATCGGCTCCATTTATCCTAAAATATTATCAGCGTTACAGTGTTGTCGGATCATTTGAAGAAATTGGTAGCATCTTTATTTTAAATAGAACCTCAATAGAATTATTACATTTTGGAAACTACTTTTATATCTGTGGCGTTTTTTACAGAGACAAAAATGTAATAAATACTAGAAGGATCATTTTACAGAAAAAAATCAATGGTCGGTAGTGTTGAAAGATATTTCTACTTTTCTACTTTTAGTTTCACTGTTCGATATTTTTCTCGGTTTTGAGAAATAAAATGTTAAAACCTTAGCAATACATAGGCACCAAAATGTCATTCAAATCAGAATAACGTTTTTTAAAAGATATCTGAGGAAAATGTTGTTTTGAGTTTCTTAAGGTTTGATGCTTTCTAACGGACAAAGGAAACAGTTTCATAGAGGAACATTTTGATTCAAAGAATAAGTAGTAGTTTTATATCCATGGAATATTTGGACACCCTGTATAATAAATTAAGTTAAGACAAAATTTATGGTACATTTCCCTTTCTAGGAGTTTTTCTAATAGGCTTTTCCAGTGTTTTTTTCATTCTCCTCGCCTCCGCAACGTTGAAACGTATTATGTTTTCCGGAAACCCGTGAACTAATTGCCCAAAAATCGGTCATGGTTCAATCGAAGCGGCACTTTCGTTTCATTTGATACGCCCGAAATAGGTTTTCTGAAAAGAGCCTGATCATTTTGGAGGTCTCGCAAAGGAAACTCAACTAAATTAAAATAAATTATTTTACTTTAGCATTCGGAAAACCTTACTTACTTATTTCGAGGAGCCATCGCGTCGGTGATTTTAGAGCAATACAAACAGATGAAAACAAAAAATACACGAATAAAAATAGTCAAATTTAATTAAAATTATAATAATAAAATATTGTGTTAAAATATATTGTATTTCTTGATAACCATTTACTATATTGATATCAATTAAACTTTGATACACGTAGTTGAGGGGCGCGATTTTTAAATTCATTGTTGCCAACTATGGTCATATTCGAAGCCATGCCAGCGCCGCGCCGCATAGTGATGCAGAAGTTCCCAAAAGCAGCGGAAAATCAAAATATCAAAAGTATTTTTTTCTTAATTATAATAATTTCACTCGGATAGTTCCTAATAGACCATATTTTCAGAATCGTGAAGATTTTGAATGAAAATGGGCCCATTATTAATCCCTAATAAGAAATGTTCGAGCTTATAAAATTATTAGCTGAAGCTAAAATATTTGATTAAATTTTGATTAAATAAAATTAGTGCGATTAACGTTGGTGATAAATTGGTTAAAAACTGATGGTACTTTGAGAAAGTACAATGTTTTCAACTTTTCCTCCACGGTAATTTCATAGTTTAACTATAATGGTACCATAAAAAATCAATAAGGGCCTTGATGTAATTAAGAACTGCTTGCTAAATCACATTTATGTAAGCTATTACAAAATGCTCAAATTGCTCCAAAAAATATGATGCAGGTTACAATTATTAGCCTTTTTCCTTCATAACTACGAAGTTTCATGTCCAACATTAGCCCACAAATACCCTTTAGGTTGCATAACTCTCACGAAAACCATGGTTTAGTTTCCCAAAATAGATTTCGTATGACAGTAATATTACTAGGTGTTTCTTAGGTGCTGTGAAATATTGTTGTTGGTTATTTTTAGTGGATTTTAGAAAGAAAACTGTAATATATTTTCTCTTATTCAATTTAATTTTTGATATACAATTATTCAAATTTAAATACATTTATTGTGTAATTTTAACTAGCTTTTCCCTGTTAAGCCTAAGTTTTATTCGTTTTGTGCTTATGTGACACATTAAATATAATATTATTAGAAATCTCATTAATTTTAGACTAATTATTGTTAATAGGCTTAAAAGACGTGTCAATGTGTCTATCGTGCGTCAATATTCATTCAACAACTTTTATCAAGAATGTCATGCATCTTCTAGATACTAATTTTCTCGGATATAGTAAGAGATCACAACTTCTCCTGTTAGTAAAATAGAACAGCATCCTGAGGCTCCAAAACTTATTATAGATTAAATTTCATTCTATTTTTTATCCATTTTTTTTTTTAATTTAAATAATATTATCCATCTTATCTAGAAACTTTGGGATAATTTTTAGTTTCTTTTTCTTGCGTATTAAATTCTTGTAACTAAGTTCTAATTATCATTTTAAGTATATTATTTTTACCACAGGTAATTATAGATATTTCTAAATTATAGAACATTTAAAATATAACTAAATTTAAATGGTTGTAAGTGAACAACTGCTTACATCTAATGTGAAAAGAGCGCTCAGTCTTTTAGATGTTTTGGTGTTACCCTTAATCAAGGTTACTTTCATTAATATCAACTACATAAAATATACAGATGTATTTTACTTTCTTTTTTTTTCATTTTTTCTCTTGAAATGAATGTCCAATATCTTGAATTTAAATAATACTTATTGGTAACTAGTTCTGAAAAGGATTAATTATAGAGTAAAACAAGAATACTAATTCTATTGTAGGGGGCTGAAAATAAAACCCTGTATATTTATTAATGTGTTTACAAACTTTTGATTTTAAACACAAAATTATTACATTAATATGCTATTGAGAGACAAAATAATATAATTAGAATTTTTACAACCCATTTTTTTATTTTTATTTTTACAGTCAATTTAAATTTACACACAATACATAATTCAATTTTCTGAATTCAAACATCTTATACACTTAGAAACCACGTTTAACAAAATAATTCTAAAATACTTAGCAGTAGTAAGTTGAAAAATTATTTTTGCCACTTTTCGCGTTTTCGGCATCACTGTGCGCTGGGCTGACTAACTAGAAGTTAAATTTTCTGCTGTGGATTCAGGTGGTAGCTTTGCTGTACAAATAAATATGTTTTAATTGTGTTAGAATTATTGTTAATGTTGTCAAGTTGTAGCGTTTTATTTTTTCTTTTATAAAATTCCAAATTTTAATATTGCTGGCGCCATCTATTCGCTAGATGTTAAACTTCATTCAGTACTGGTAGCGGTTCCTTTCCACATAAAAACAAATTTCATTCAATATAGACGATAGAGTTCACTTAATTGCCTTTGGTCATATGACCTGTCAATTGGAAGACTTCCGTTTGCGAAAAGGAGGAGAAGCTTTTTCGGGGAGATTGAGATCAGAAAAGACGCGTGGTTCAGCATCCGACGAATCTCAGAGAAAAAGGGCTTTCTGAAACACTTTTTCTAACAGTAAAGGCACGGGTATCAAAAAGTGGAGATTTGAAATCCTGTAGAATATACTATTCAGAGCCCTGATTCGTGTTTTTTTTTTGGCCTTTTCCTGGAATAAGATCATTGTTGTTTTATTTATTTTGATAATGTTTGATTGTGCATTACTGGTTTTGGATCAGCCTTATAGTTTATTATATTTTGGAATGTGTACAGCTGATTTTCAGACCAGTAACTGGCGTATAAGAAATTGACGTATAAGTGATAATTGGTATATGAGTAACCACTTTTGAGACAGTATTTATGACTCTACATTTATTCTACTGATATCGAGACTCCTGCTACTATCGAAGAGTCTACATCCACTTCCGTTAGTCTAGAGACTGCCTGCCTACCTGTTAACTACGTCCTGAAAATTAAAAAAAAAGAAATACAGATAAGTTCTAAGTTCAACACACAAGGTATTCCCTAATTTTTTTTACTTTGAGACAATATTTTTGAATATCTCTGTAGAATTGTTGTCATTTTATTCCATATATTATGAGTCAAAATTTACCTTTTAGTTAACATTATAAGTCATACTTTGTCCTTAACGGTACGTTTTACTTCAGTATGATCTTTTATGTGAGAATCGCTAACACGGATTCATTTTTGAAGTTTATTGTACACGACTTGTTTAGAAACATCATCGTATTGGGACACATAAATTTCACCTGTTTATATATTACGTAGTATATTATACTGGAGAGAACTCTAACTAAATTTGAGTTTTACTTAAAGTAACTAACGATTTCATTGGGATAATTGAAACTGGGTTTAAATTGATGATACTTGTGTTCGTTTTCAATAAATGTTTAATGTAGGATAGTTATTTCTGCCTTTTATTCCTGATAAACATAATAGACCCTTAATGCTGTTGATTACTTTATTTTAGCTATGTTGTGATATATCATATTTTTCTTTTTGGTTTCTTACTTTACCACTCTCATGAAACAAAGTAAATTGGCACCCTTTTATATCTTTGACCATACCTATTTGAATTCTTAACATCAATATTAAAATCTCTGCAGCCTATATATTATCTTTTTTTTATTTTAATATTTAACAACATTAGAAGTCACTGTGAGTCAGAGTCCTTACCTACGAACCCAGTTTTCCTCTAATCCTGAGCAACGGATTCTTTTTCATTCTATTTGAATTTATCGACAGAAAGTCGTCACAAAGTTACCACATTTATTTATTTATTTCTTGACATTGTTATTCGATTTGACACTTTAGTTTCATTATTACGAGTTTTTTGGTTTAAAGGAATTGTGTTGTGATAATTTAAGCTTAAAAAAATTTACTAGCAGACCTTGCAGTCGATTTCATTGTCCTTTTTTTTAAATATATGAAAGGCCGCATGCAACATTATAACTTACATATTATAGCATTAAAGGCATGTGTTAAAATTTCATTTTAAACAAAGACTTTCTGAAAGTTTTGTTCAGACATATTTTAATTACTGAAATGTAGCCTGTCTTTTTTTTTCTTTTATCTGAAAATGATATCTTTGCTAAGTATTTAGCAAATATATAATTTAATTTATTTTTTTGTTTTTGTAATGTTTAAACTAAAATAAAATAAAATTAACAATTAGTATTTTATTGTAAACATAATATATAATATATGTATTGTATTTTACTTGTTTGAGCATTCCATTAAAACTTTTAAACAGGAGATAATTGAAACTGCCAAAAGCATGATTTTCTAGTTTATTTTCTACACAAAAAATGTATTTATTATTTTATTAAAAATTTATATTAGATTTATATTAGCTTTCATATCATATCTTCTTATTTAATTTCTATTTATCGAATATTTCTATTAAACTAAATTTTAAAAACTATTTATTTTAGGTATAGGAACATGTAGACTCAAAAAGCAACAAATTGGAAAACCTTTTCACTAGTCAAATAAAAAAAGTGGGTTTCCATTTGAAAAATATGATTTATAATAATGTTTTAATCGCTCAATTCCATGACAGCTACCGCCATTATTATATGACATTTGAACAATTTAATTTTTGAAATAGATAGCCACATGTCTTCTCTTTATGTCACAGTGGCTGTGATAATCACTAAATTTGACTTTTAGACTGCACAAACTTTTTTGACAGGTAGCTTTTTTCGTTCGAAAATTTTAAATATTTTTTTTTCTCAAAAACGATTAATGTTAGGTATACAGTGTTTAACATCAATATTCATAGAATTTTACAGAGAATTTAAGTATGTATTAAAAAATAAGGATACCCATTTAAAATAAGAAAGTCGCTTGTCTCGTTGTGAGACAATTATGTGCAAAAAATCGCCGGTCTAGATATTGTAGTTCTCTAGAAACTTCTAATGAACGCTCAGCCTGGGACACCTGTATAGTTATTCATTTTTAAAATTATATAAGGATTCTTTCAGCACTTAACTACTGATATAGAAATTTAATTCTACGCTGTGTTTGTCATAATGTGGATCAACCTGCTCTCACCACCGGTTTCGGCCCTTCATCATCATCAGGTGAGCTTGGGCAGATCCACAAAATGACAACCACAGCGCAGAGATAGTTAATGCCGACTTGTCGGAATGTATCGGTTAGGGAGATATGGCCTGGCGTGCAATGGTAGTACTTTCGTACCACCGAGGCGCAACTATTGATAGTAAAAAGATGGTAAAAGGCTTTTTTTTCAGGCAAGCCAAATTATAAAAATAGAAAACAAATTTCTTGCAGTATAGGCATATATTGTAATATATAGTTTCTTAAACACTTAACTGCTGATATAGAAATTTATCTATAGAAATTTATCTATATCAGCAGTTAAGTGGCAAGAATTCTTATATATAATTTGGCTTGCCTGAAAAAAAAAGCCTTTTACCATCCTTTTACTATCAATAGTTGCCTCGGTGGTACGAAAGTACTACCATTGCACGCAGGCCGCTATCTCCCTAACCGATACTTTCCGACAAGTCGGAATTAACTACTCTGCGCTGTGCTTGTCATTTTGTGAATCTGCCCAAGCTCACCTGATAATGGAGTAGGGCTCCGAAACCGGTAGTGAAAGCAGGTTGGTCCACATTATGACAAATACAGCGTAGAATTAAATTTCTATATCAGCAGTTAAGTGGCAAGAATTCTTATATAATTTATTTATATATTTATTTTGAGTTTATTTTTATTTTAAGTATTATTTGAGTTGGAGGAGTTGAATTTTCCTTTTGAGGGCGTTCATTTTGAAATAAGTTCTAATATGTGTGGTCCGAACTGTATTCCGGAAACTTCGGCAGCATATTCTGCAAATAAAAATATGTAAAAAAGTTCGTATAAAGGTATGTCCTAAAATGCTTAGTTTCGGAGATACAGGGTGTAGAAGTTTCATTTTTATTTCAATTTTTTGCAAATAATTTATGAAGTAACGTCAATATTTGGATGAAAATTGGTGTCTGGGAGTTTTTTGCCATGAGAAATTTGATTTTGATGTCAATATCACTCCTACTTGTAGAGGGCGCCACTTACATGTGTTTTAACTGTTTTGAAGAGTAATAACTTTTCGTCTGTACCTGTATAAAACTACGGAGTGAAAAAATATACATTTCCATGAAATTTTACGTAAAAAATCTCTCTTGGTAAAAATCGCTACGAGCAACCGTTCTCAAGATATTCAGAATAAAAATAGTCAATACATGTTATTATTGACAAAAAATAAACACGTTGAGTGGGGGATAGTTACTTGACTGAAATAATAAATTTGGAAAATTTTTGTGTTTTAAAAATTAATCATAAAAATAAATTAATCATAAACTTTTCTGCGAAAAAATGATGATAAAACAATTTCTGTTGAACTTTTGGTACAAAAACATTTCAAATTTATGATTTCAGTCTAATAATTATTTAGTCAACATGTTTAATTTATGTCAATGATGATAGGTATTGATAGCTTCGATTTCAAATATCTCAAAAACCATTACTCGAAGCGATTTTTACCAAGAGACATTTTTTAAGTAAAAAACTTCGTAAATGTATAATTTTTTATTCGGTAGTTCTATACAGGTACGGACAAAAAGTTATTACTCTTCAAACCAGTTAAAAAATATGTGGATGGCGCCCTCTACAAGTAGGAGTCATATTGACATCAAAATCAAATTTCTCATATCAAAAAACTCCCACACCAATTTTCATCCAAATATTGACGTTACTTCATAAATTATTTGGAAAAAATCGAAATAAAAATGAAACTTCTACACCCTGTACCACCGAAACTAAGCATTTTAGGACATACATTTATACCAACTTTTTTACATATTTTTATCTGCAGAATATGCTGCCGAAGTTTCCGGAATACAATTCGGACCACCCTGTATAGTTACATAGTCTCAATTCTCATCAATGCCCCTAATAATTGTATTAAAACAGTGTTCCGATGTGTCTAAATTAAATCCATACTCAAAATTTGCAAAGAATTAACTTATATATATCGTTACGAACACTCCTTATTTAATTAAATACACAAGTAAATAAATAGAACGTTACCATACGGTGTCGAAAATTAAATTCCGATTTAGGGACCATTTATTTCGCGTTACACGTGAGCGCCAACAGCAAACCTTTTCCAAAACTGCAGTATTTGTAGCAAGTTTAGGGACATCTGCGCGTGCTACAACGGGAAAATTACGAAGGAAAACGCGCTGGAAATGAAGCTGCGACGAGCAAGGAGCGCTTGGAAAACGAGGTGGCAATTTGTCTTATTCTGAAAACTCTCGACAGTCGCTAATGATTTGAGCTAATTAATTTCATTGCGGAACGTTCAACAGTCGGCGACAACTGGTTGGAAACAAGGAAGCATGAACGACTTGATTGATTATTTTCAAAGGAATATTCGGTGTTTATTTCCATAACCTGTTAGAGATTACTCTGCTTTTTTTCAGGTTATGCCGGGTCCAGACCAAGCAGATAAACAACGATAAAACAGAAACATTCATGTTTTAGGGACAAAAATTGCGACAAATCCAATACATTTTTGTCTTATTTTTGTTTTATTTCTCAAAATTCGAGACTTTTCAATGTCCCGTCTCGAGTCGGTAAAAAATCAAAGTGTTTATGTTTTGTTCGTATATTGTAATGACAAATTTTCGAGCAATGTGGATGGTGTGCTGCTAACAGTAGGAGATCAGTGAAATCGCACATGGTTAATAAAATCATTCGCAAAACAACTAAACTTTTGACTTTGTTGTACTTTCGTCCTTGCGGCGTGGACAATTTGTCTCAAGTTTGTCTTGTCAGAATTCCACATTTTTTGTCGCAAGTTTGTCTTGTTTTTGACTCAAAATTGTGTTTACTTTTTGTTGCCTTGGTCTGGACCCGGCATAAGGTTTCGAGAGACGATGACAGAAAAAAAGCAGATGACGTCCATACCAATCCATTTTTTTCACTAAAAAAAATTTCCAATATTTTTTAAGTTAACTATGGATGGGTTTATATATGTTACGGTTAAGGTCCAATACCCGGTTAATATCGACATTACCCGGTTAATCTCGAGAATAACACAAATAAAAACAACCAAAAACAAAACCAAACCCAAACATTAACCTGTTAATGTTGACATTAACCGGATATCGGACTTTAACCGTAATATACCACCCTGTATATTCCGAACTGTATTCCGGAAACTTCGGTAGCACATTCTGCAGATAAAAATAAGTAAAAAAGTTCGTATAAATGTATGGCCTAAAATGCTTAGTTTCGGAGATACAGGGTGTAGAATGTTCATTTTTATTTCGATTTTTTCCAATTAATTGAGTTTTTTGATATGAAAAATTTGATTTTCACATCAATATGACTCCTACTTGTAGAGGGCGCCACCTACGTATGTTTTAACTGGTTTGAAAAGTAATAACTTTTCGTCTATACCTGTATAAAACTACTGAGTAAAAAAATATACATTTATTAACTTCTTTTTACATAAGAAAGGTCCCTTTGAAAAAATCGCTACGAGTAATGGTTTTGGAGATATTTGGAAGCGAAATTATCATTACCTGTCATCATTGACATAATTAAACATGTGGACTGATGATGAGTTATTAGACTAAAATCATAATTTTGAAACCTTTTTGTGTCAAAAATTCAATAGAAACTGTTTAATCATCATTTTTTCGCAGAGAAAAATATGATTAATTTAAAAAAATAAAAATGTATTATTTCAGTCAAATAACTATACTCAACATGTGCTTATTTTTTGTCAATAATGACATGTATTGACTATTTCTATTCTAAATATCTTTAGAACGGCTGGTCGTAGCGATTTTTACCAAGAGACATTTTTTACGTAAAAAGTCATGGAAATGTATATTTTTTTAGTCAATAGTTTTATACGGTTACGGACGAAAAGTTATTACTCTTTGAAACAGTCAAAACGCATGTAGGTGGCGCCCCCTACAAATAGGAGTCATTTTGACATCAAAATCAAATTTCTCGTATCACAAAACTGCCAGACACCAATTTTCATCCTAATACTGACGTTACTTCAGAAATTATTTAGAGAAAGTCGAAATAAAAATGAAACTTCTACACCCTGTATCTCCGAAACTAATTACTTTAGGACATATAGTTATACGAACTTTTTTACTTATTTTTATCTGCAGAATATGCTGCCGAAGTTTCCGGAATACAGTTCGGACCACCCTGTATAAATCCGTCATGCATCGTCTCTTGTTGTTTTTAACCAGTTTTATTGGTTTATTTCAAAAATTACAGGTTATATTTCAATATTATTGGTTTGACGGAACGATGAACGACAAACGGACGCCGATGCGTATGACCCGACTTGACTTAACATTTTTGAGATTTGTCAAACTCTTACCAAATTATAGGTTATAATATTGTGTCAAATTATGTCAAATAGAAATGAAAAATATTTTGCATTTTGCATTTTGGATTGTGTTATTACGCGTGTTTCGTGTTTTTTAAAATTTAGCGCAGGAAAAATCGAGGGAAAATTCAGTGTTGACCCAGACCATAGTTTACAGTTAATATTCGGTGTCCAGAGACCGCCAGACACAGTTTGCCGGATACTATGGTTAGAGAGTTGTATTAGTCACAAATAAAGTTTGTATACCATTTCGTATATGTGGTACCAAAAACTGGAGTATCTATAAAATAACATCACACGAAAGGTAAATAATACATTTTAGTACTAGCAGAAAAAATTAAGATTATAGTTAATTAACCAAGATTAGATTTTTTCAGTTTTATACAATTTTTTTTCACAATATTTTGAAGTAATCACTTGTCACTCAAAATTTAAATATATTAATTATGCGTTCCAATTGTAGCAACTTATTTCTTTGTAAAATAAAATAAACCACTTTGAAATTAAAATGACAGACACATCTATCACTGTCAAGGATTTTGTCGTTGGACAGACTTTATAATAGAATAGAATATTAACACCCTGTACATTACTGTTTAGAATTAATTGTGCTGACTTTTAAGCCAGAGAAATAAACCTTACTGAAAAAGTTGATTGCTTTGTTTAATGTATACAGGGGTATCAAAAATTATTGCTGGTCTGTTTTAAATATTTATTTAACATAAAAACTTCGTTATTTCAAATACAACTTCTAGAATAAGTATTAAGCTTCATTCAGAACCTTGCAATTAGTGGTATAAATAAGTGGTTTCAATTACACTTTTTAGTTTACGATCATTCACAATGTTTAAAAAAAATACAATTAAACTTAAAATAGAATATCCTAGCAACAGCTTGCGTTAGTCAGTTGTATCCATAGAGAAAGCCTAATATTTAACTTATAAAACAATAAATTTTTTATTTCTAACCACAATTTCGGAAGATAATCAAAGGCCAAAATGACATTTCTCGCAAATTTTGAAGTACCGTATGATCGAGAAAAAACGGCGTCAAAGGCGGCTGGGGAATGACTATCGATGCTATTTTTGACGAGGTCGAACTCTGCTCAAAGTTAATTAACTTTATTTTGATTTTTTTAATTAATTAAAATTCTTCTTCTTTTCACTTTAAAGATCTTCAAAAAATTAAATTTTAATTAAAATGAATACTAAATGTAGAAAATCTAGAAGACAATAGTAAGTTTCCGGATACAGAAATCTATATCCAAAAAAATATTTTTTTCTGATAATTTGAACAATACCAGTTTTAATTAATAAAATCTATATTAGGTAAATCCAGTAAATCGTAATTAATACTAAATGCGTCTTTAAAAGTAAAGAAGAGAAAATCAAAAAGGCTCTAACCTAACAATCGCCCGTCCCAGTTCCAGGCATTTCAAGATAACTCTTAAGAGTTAACAAAAAATCAGATTATTCTACTGTTAAAATGTATGGATTATCCTTTTGTAATTGTCTAATACAGACTAGACCCTTCAGATTTAGTAAAACTGTAGCTGTAAACCAGTTATGTGTATTCATTACTATACATGGAAGAAGTATCGTGTTTATCAACAAGGTTAATTGTAGGCCTTTAAATTTCTGCTTAATATGGTCATATGTAATATTCAACTCATAATTGTTGATAGCTTCTGATGGATGATGTTCAATTTTATACATGTATAAAATATAAACATTACTAACTTTGAAGTACTAGAAACGGTAAGGTGATATTTTTACGAATCTGTATTATTACTTTTTTACTTATAGAATATCTACAATTGTGTATAACCTCCTCAAGAAACAAATTAAATGAACAAAACTATGTCCAAGAAATAGTCTATTGTATAGAGGATTTAAGGAAAACCTTAAAATGTTTGTACAATTTGTTTTTGAATTTCTTTCTAGGTTTCTGCATCTTCCGAGTACTATGTGAATAGTTCATTAAATATCATCAGCAGTCTTTCTTGCAGTCCATAATATGCATATCAATTGTTTTCTTAAGTTATGTTACAGGGATACTTAATCATTAATGTAATCATTATAATTATTCTTTTTTAGATTCGCACTATAGGCAAAAATATATTAGCCTATAATCCCGGAAGTTGTAATATACTATTAAATGATAAATAATTGTAAATCTGTTTATAAGGCTATATAAATCACTTGTTTTTTAAAATAAAAATTGGCATTTTAAATTTTTTATTGTATTTATTTATTAAATGATGAAATTAAAAATATTTATATACTACATGATCTAACACTGTAAGTCTTAGTTTCTTTTGGTTTGGTTTACTGTTTGCCGAGTACTATGGGTATAGTTCATTAAATTAATAGATTCTTTTCTTATGATTGACATATGCATATTAATTGTTTTCTTAAGTTATGTTACAATGAAACTCACTTTATAAACATTATAATATAGGTATTTATTTTCTTTCGAATGGTATTACAAAATATTTTTACTGTGAACCCTACTAATTAATATACTATGCCTGGTTCAAGAGTCTAAATCTGTACTTATTACATTATCATTTAATTTAATAACAAACCTAAAATATTTGTCTGTGACTTACTAAAAAAACAATTATGATTTTCGAAAGTGATTAATACAGCTTTTTGTAAAATTATACATTACTTCTTGATGTATGTATTATATCAATTCATTTATTTACTTAAATTGTTCCAATGTGTATATTATTTCCTACAATCTACCAGTAGTTACGTTAAAAGTTAAGTATATAAATAAATGACTTAGGAGCCTAAAATTATTGAGATTAAATAACGTAATATATAAGTAAATAAAATTGACAATACACCAATAAAATATTTTAGCAATAACCATTGATTCCCTGCATGGAACTTGCTTGAATACAGCATCACCTCAATTTTGTTTTCATTAAATTCTCTTAGGCAATAGATTATTTCTTGACACAGTTTTGTTCATTTAATTAATATGCTTCTTGGAAAACAGAAATTTAGGCATACACAGAAACAGATACTCTATAAGTAAAGAAGTAATAATACAGGGATTCGTAAAAATAACAATCTCACCTCATTGCTTCTAGTACTTCAATTTGGTTTGTTTATATTTTATATAGGTATGTATAAATTGAACATCATCCACCAGAAGTATCAACAATTATGAGTTGAATATTGCAAAATATAATTATATTAGGCAAAATTTAAAAGCCTACAATTGATTTTGTCGATAAACACGATACTTCTTCCATCAACTAACGGATTATTTACTGGTATTAAACACACATTTTTATTTACAGCTATAATCAATGCAATATTAGTAAATCTGAGAACGGTCTTAGTGTGTATGAAACAATAATAAAGGCTAATCAGTACATTTTAACAATACAATAATAAAAAATGTTGTCGAAATGTCTCGGTCGGAGGCTTGTCGGACGACGAGATTTTAATTTGTTTAGAGTCTTACTGGTTTTGCTCTTCTTTATTTTTAAAGGCGTTTACTGCATTAAGGACGATTTAATATCGATTTTTTATTGAGTAGAACTGGTGCAGATCGAAACATTTGAAAAAACAATTTTTTGGAAATAGATATGTGTATCTGAAAACTTTCTATTCTTTTCTGGTTTTTCTATATAAGGTATTAATTTTTGACAAATTTTATGTCAGTTCTCAGTAACTGACGTCTAGAGTTCTATCTCGTCAAAAATAGCATCGATAGTCATTCCCCAGCCGCCTTTGACGCCGTTTTTTCTCGATCATACGGTATTATTAGTGGAAAAGTTAAAAGTTTGATAACATTCTCTACTAACTGAAAATGTCTACCACTAATTTTTACGTTCTGCTTACATTGAAATTAAAGGAACAAACTTCTACGCTAATTAAAACCACTAATTTATTCCACTAATTGCGAGGTTCTGAGGGAAGCTTTACTTGTTACTGCACACTTATAGAGTATACGCCACTGCTTTAATACTGATTCAAATATACATTTATTAGACTTGATATTCTTCAAAGAGAACGTAAAATATGGAACACAATTTCTCACAAAACTTCATCCACTATTCAACGAGACTCGAAAATATCCAGTCTCCGTACGGGGTTTCCGATAAAGACACTACCTATATTCAAATTAGGCGCCGCGAATATCGTTTTTATCAAAGGCGCCCTTGGAATAAAGAATACCGTAACACGTATTGTTTGAGTTTCTCTTCCTCGTCCTCTTGTTCGCCCCCACCACCCTCGATCCGTCCAATAACTGCGCCAGAAAAAACCTCCGACCATTTATCCGTCGAAAGGTTTACTTTGAATAGAAACGGTCTCAATAGGCTAATTTCAATTGCAAATTCGGCCCGACCGGTTTAAATAGTTTCTTTTTGGGGGGCGCGGAGATTCCCGCTCGCTTCTTTGCAGCAATTTTCGATGGAGACACTTGGGCGGGGAGGAGGGGGAGGAATGGAGTCCCCAAACAGTGGCGTGGATAATTTAAAAACTGGAATAGTAAGCCTTTCAGTAACATATGCATTCTTGGTATGGTGGCCTAAGGTAATACAACATACAAGAATGCTCAGCCTCTGCAAGTTGCAAAGGCTTGCTTGTCTGAGCCTAACAGGGGCAATGAAATCAACGCTCACTGCATCAATGGAGGCGCTTCTGGATCTTCCGCCTCTTCACATAGTGATCCAGGCGGAGTCAAGAATGATACTCTATCGACAACAAAGTGCGTTATTTCTGGGTATTAGAACAGATACAGGTTACTGAAAAGATGGGAGATTCTATGTTAAAAATTATGTTGAATTCTCAGTTGGAGTAGAGATCCCCCCTCTACTCCCAACTGAGAATTTACCAAATAACTCCTTTATCTCACTACCACAAACCATTCGATGTGAATAAAATGTATCGAGGAATGTGGACGTGGACAGATGAGTGAAATGACATGATGATAATAAAATACTCTAAATACAAAAAAAAATCTTCATTTTCTAATTCTCCGCCTATTGAAAAAATAATATACAGGGTGTTCCATTTAAAAAAACGAAGAAAAATTATTTTATATTTTAGAAAATTTGGCGTGGAACAATATTACTGATTGGATTTGAACATCCTGTATGGTTTGCGATTACCATATTTATAGCAACGTAAGTACAGACCATTTAAAGTAAATATCGTTCTTGTATTTTTAATAATTTTTTAAGTAAGTCTGAAAAATATATATTTTTGATTTAATTATTAATATTTATAAAACTATCAAAATATATTTACTCATATCTTAGGGTTATATAAAGTGATCTAAGGATCTATCTATCTAAGGATGCCAAAAATACAATAATATACAGGGTGTTCCAATTAAAAAAAATTATCCCAATCCACTCACGCTTTTTTGAGCCACCCTATAGAAGTTCAAATGTTTTCCTGAAATACATCCTAAAACCTATTTTAGACTTGCCTTTAAACAAAATTCCCAAGTTTTTAATTATTCTAAGAGCTACAGATGTCCGACGCACTATTGCCGGACCCTGTACAGAGTGTCTCATTTTGGTTGAAATCATACGGTTTCTCTATTATTAGTAAAGATAGAAAGGTGCGGTCTGCACAAACCTGTCCCACTTTTTTGTCAAACGGAGGATGCCGTAAACAAAATTTTCATAGCCCTCTTCGTTTCTGAGCTACAGGATCTTTTTTAAAATCTTGCAGTTTGGGATACCCCCGTATCTCTGTCATTGTTAAAGGTATGGAGAAGGTGAAAACTCTTTATTGTAGAACTTTTTACGTAGAATACAGTGGCGTAGTCTGTTACTCTACGAAAAGAATATTTTTAAAGATATGAACTGAAGTTATGTTTTCTTAAATGGAACACTCTGTATATTTATAATTTTTTTGCCATAAGTTTCTCAAAAATATATATAACTCTATATTTGTTTTCACTATTTACTGCAATATTTATATTTATTGCAATATGTATTTAATTTTTTTTATTAAAAGATCATATTTATATTATTTTTGTAGGCCATGATTGATAATAAAAGAAACTAAAAAATTATTAAAAGTACTGCTCTATATCTCTTGTTTTATTTTGGGAGCTACTGATATTTTATAGCTACCGATCTTCAAAATAAAAAAAAAATTCAATATTTAAAGTGTTTCTTAAGTTATGTCGTGTTATGTGTAAAAAGGTTGAGATTTTAAATTATCGCGATTACTGATGTTTTCTCGTTATAGACAAATGGACACCCTAACGATATCCTTATAATTCCATTTCAGATGCTCAGAAACATATCTAATGATTTTATCTAGTTACCTTTTCGAAAAAAGTCTTAAAAATAAGCTGTTTGTGATCGTGATTTTACTTTTCTTGATAGGGAAAGGCGTACCGGCAACAACGCAATAGTACACCGTCGCATTTCTCTCACTCCGACTTAATAAGATTCCTATGCGATTTACTTCCACACATGTAAACACCGACCCAAAAGTAACAGTTGCCAGCACGGTATATCAGGGAAACTTAACTCTCGACTGCTATTTGTAAATCTTGGAAGCTATAATACCGGAACTTTTAAATATTTCTTTAGCTAATTTTAATGAAGTATATTTTCAGCAAGATGGGACTCCCCCTCACGACTTTGAAAATATTAGAATTTTGTTAAATAACCGAGGGGTAATAACCCAAACCTATTAATTTGAACCGTATGGTTTCAACCAAAATGGGACACCCTGTACAATAGGATCAAACACAATAATATGCCTTATAAGTCGAAGTGTTTCCGGCATAGACCTTTTAATATTGAGAAAAAAAAACTATTTACTTTTTATTTTATTTCTGATCCTTAACAAAGTACGCCCATGGTCGTAGAAAAACACTCGTACAGTTGTCAATTGGACCATACATGATCGAGAGTGCCGGCGTCCCGAGCGCCGGGGCCCTGTAAATCCATCTTCGGGGAAGCATTTCCCAATTTCCAACAACTTTAAGCGCCCGCCCGTAATTACTTCGCCAGTATATTTTAGTGGAATTAAATGGCTTTAGGAATCAAGAGAAACCGATAAGTGCTACGACGTACCGATGATATAAGAAGGTGGGAAACACATAGGCGTACCGAAAACTGAATACTAAAAATATAAAATATTTATCTTACAATAGAATTAATCTATGTTACCTATGTTGGATAATCAAATGGTACCATTATGTCTTAAACATATCGGTCCTTGAAAAGCTAGCTGCGAGAGAGCTGAAGTCATGATTACTAATTCCTGCTTAAAATGGACTGGTCACGTATGCAGGATGCAAGAAAAACGCCTACCGAAATCTCTTGTTTACGGTGAGTTTGTAGACGGTAAGAGGAAACCCTTGGATAACTCAAAAGGTACAAGAGTGTTTTCCACGAAAACTTATAGGTGATAAGCATGCAGAATCCGTGGGAGGAAGCAGCGCACAATGGGAATGCAATACAGAAGAATTGTAAACTCAGTTAACAACGACAACCAAAGAAGTAAAGGGGCAAAGTAGGTAATGAGAGATTTTTGAATATCCGGAGGGCGGAAGAGATAACATCACGTTTCGGGCTTTTCAGTTACAGAAAAGCTCATAAAGAAAATGCCTAGCGTAACCATCTTCTAATGCGTATCAAATACTCGTCAGTAGTAATGGCAGTAGTAGTAGTCTATGTCCTAAGATTTTCTAAGTCTTAAAAATGGCTATACCTCTATTGTGGTTTATCTTTTCTTACGTAGTTCTTACCTAAACAATTATAAACTTTTTGCTTATCTGGTTTGCTTATATCAACAGGACAGAGATATTCACTGCAACCTGTAGGGCTTATTGTATTTGTCTTCTTTCATTGTCTGTACCTTGTGTCACCTATACCCACCTGTGCTCTGCATCAGCTTGTGTAGTTGATAAAATGGGAGTATAGTTCCTATGGGCTAGCCTAAGATCCTATAGTATATAGATAGATCCTATGGACTAGTCTAACTTTTCCAAATATTGCGTACCTATAAAGTGTTGAATTGCTTTAGAATCCCTACTCTCTTAACAGTCATATGTTGTAATCCTCACTTTGTGTTCCTCATGGGCATTCGAAGTTTCTTTGGGGTTTTGTGTCCGTGGATAAAAGCTTTGCTATGCTTGTACCCTTGTTTCTTTAGTGGACAGTCTGTTTTTTTCATTGACCCAGAGTTTACTCCACTACGGGTGATCCCATTACTGGCTCTTGACCAAGATATAATTTCGATGATTCTTTCCTTGCTAGTCCGTCGGATGCTATTTCCCGGCACCCAGAATAACTTAATTTTACTCTTTTCTGCCGGAGTTCATGGTTTTTCCAGTCAAGTTCAACACAATGTAGATTCCAGATTTTATGGGAATGGAGAAGTTAATCACAGCGACCTTATGGATCTATTGTGAATCTTTCTTGAATTATAATTTATCATACAGTCTCAGGGCTTTGACCAAAGCCAGTATCTAAGACAGTTTTACAGAGACTTGGTTCCATCTTCGATATCAGTTGTACCAAAGTTTATGGCAGGAATGGTTATTGTCTCGAGGTACAGAGATTTCCCCATTTTCTCTCAATAGAATCTGCTTTCGCCGTTGTTTCTGAGCTACAGGGTCTTTTGTTTCTGAGCTACAGTGTCTTTTTAAAAACCTCGTGATAATCTTAAAATTGTTCTTATTTAAATCAAGGAGATTCTTTGATTTTTCTCAGTTAAAAGTCATGAGAAATTTCTTCGGGGGTCTTAGACCGTTGGATGATTCCCATTCAGGTTACGGATGGAGTCTTTGGGTTCTTGAGTTCTACTTTAAGTTGGTTTTCACTTGGGAAGCAGAATAGTTCTGCTCTAGGTGAGTGTTCGCTCCTTCTCTCTAATTAGATCGTTTACTTTTTCATTATCTTCTATTCCGTGGTGGGCTGGCATCCAGAAGCAGGAGGATTTTCTTTGCCCTAATTTATTCAGCTTCTCTAGGCATTCTTTGGCTAACTTCTTTTACCGAGTTGAAGTCGCTCGTAGGGCTGCTTGACAATCGGATAAAGATGGTTATCTCTTGTTATGTAGGGTAGCCGTCACACTATTATTAGATTAAAATAAATTTTAATGGTTTAACTGCACAGTAGCTGAAAAATATAAGGATTACATATGTGTGATAAAAACTAGAGTTAATACAAGATCAAACCGTCCATAATGTCGAAAAAGGTTAAATCAGACTTTAATTTAAAGTTCTGACCGTTATTATCGGACGAGCTAAAGCGTTCGTAAATTTGACTTCGACGACTCGTTCTTCACCCGATGTGCCGTTTTGCCAATCTGCGAAGTGTTCTATTCCCTCTCGCTTTTTCTCACTTAATATTACATTTGTCTCACTCCTTTGGTTAAGGAGAAACCTTAGACTATACAATCAAATAGATACGTAGATTTCAATCTCTACTATAACCAGTTACTGTCTCACTAAATGACTCAAAAAATCCTATGGGTATTTCACCACTGTAAGAAAATCTATAAAATAAAATAGTTATTTTTGTAAACACTGCTACGTTAATCCCAACAGAGAATAATTGTCAGCAGCGGTTTACTAATAATCAAATTTACCCAACGGACAAAGAAATGCTTAAGTTTCAGGAGGTATATCTCTTCCCGTCGGCTGAAAACAAAAAAACACAAGAACAAAAAATATTTAAAATCTAAATTAAAAAAAAAAAAAAAAAGGTAAAACCAAAAAGCTTCAAACTTTTGTATGGTTATTTTAATTTGTTTTATTTTATACGTCTGTTATGTTTTATTTATGATATTTTCTTTAAAATCAAAGAAGCGATTGCTATACGTTACTAACATATAAAGAACCTTAGCAAACCTTTAGAGATTTATATGTATTTTTTTTTTCTCCTTTCTTGGGTATAAGGTTTTGGTTGGGGAGTGAAATGGAAACTTTTGTTTTGAATACACAGATACCGACAATCTTAGAAAATCGCCCTTTCTTAAATAATAATCACTGCGTTATTTTCTAACATTTTAAGGGTTTAGATATTTCACCAACATAAAATTTATCACATTCACTTGGGTGGTACGTATATTACATTTTTTTGTTTGTTGTCATGAATAGAAATAAATTTGATTAGATGTCAATATCAAGGAATTTTAGGTCCACTTGAAATTGCTGGGTGGCGACCGTTGTACGCAATCTGGCTCTGCTATAGATGGAGGCTGCTAAGAACGGCTAAAGAACAACCATAGGCAAAAACAGAAATAATAATTTTCTCTTGTCCATTTACCTAAGTCGAGTCTTCGAAATTATAAAATCTTTCAAAATCTAAACTGCTCTCATTGAAAAAATTCCGAAAGTGTTTAGAGCGTCCATTTCAAAGTAATTATTGCTATCTTATGAGTTTCGTTTAAGTTTTATTTACTCAAACCCATGTTAATTGTGAAAAGAAATTGGCGGTAAAAACTTTAAAAACTGTGCTGTGAACTGTGAGCTACAAAAACCATCGTGGATCGTGGCATAACGTGGAAATACCTATGAAACACTGGAAACCGAAGTTATGCCATAGGTATTTCCTCCCCAATACTATATATAAAATCACAATTTTCTTGTATATGATACAACTTACACTGTATTTTATTTAAAAATTAAAAAATAAAATAATAATTAATTTCAATAAATATTTGGCGATATAATTCCGGAAAAGCCGAACCGCTCCGAAATTATCAAAATCTTTGGGTCGTGACCGTTGCAAGAATATCGCCAAATAGTGTTTACATTGTCCTTATGGGCACTTTCAATCTAAACTTATTTCATTTTATCTATGTTTGTTGTCCAGTGTGTCCATTGGTTTAGTGTGTGTTCAGATGGATCTAAGTATGCTTTTTGTGTTTTGAAGGATGTTCGTTTGCTATGTTGTTTTTTCTATTCTTACTTATTTTTCCAAACACCTTGTATGTATGGAATTGTTAGTTTTATATATTGTGTGTGTTATCATTTATTTATTCAGTCTATGATCGGTTTGTATTTTGTTTAATATTTTCTCAAACAAATGGGTGGTTCCTTCTTGAGCTGTTCCAAAATTTAAAAGTACCATCATCACATTCTTGTACTTTTTCGTGGTTTTTAGAAAACTTTTGCAAATTCTTATTTTGAAGACACGAGCTTCGAATTTTACTATGATCAAAGAGTAGATAAGACAAGAGACGACAGTTCGCGCGGTACCTTTCATGTTTGAGTGGTGGGGAGAGTGACCTCGTCTCGCTTGTCCCTTTAAATTTTCGTAATTTTTTCGCGGGAAATTTGAAATTATATTATATAAATAGAAACGAAAAAAAATAGTTTTCTAAATATTATATAAAACAAATTATAATTAGAAACATATTTGTCGGGGAATAAAGATAATAAAATCAATATTTTGTATATCGTTGGTAAACAAGAGAAAGTGACCAAGTCGATTTGTAAGAAATGTTTTATTTACGTGTATTTTTTTTACATATGGACTTGAACAAGTGTAATATCACAATGTGGAGTTTATGTACAAAACAATAGAGTTGCTCAATTTTCATTTAACCTGATCCTCGCGATTCCTCCTGATTTTATTTAACCTAATCCTCGCGATTACAAGCTTCTAACCATGTCTTCGATCTATGGATTACATTACAGTTGAGGGTTGGAACCTTTGGTGTTACACAGCAAAATAAAAACACTAAATCACCACAATACACCAAAACACTTTTACTTTTACACTGGACGCGCGTTTCGCTAACCATGTTAGCATCATCAGCAGATGATTATAAACATCTGCTGATGATGCTAACATGGTTTGGTTTGGTTTGGTTGTGAGTTTATAATCATCTGCTGATGATGCTAACATGGTTAGCGAAACGCGCGTCCAGTGTAAAAGTAAAAGTGTTTTGGTGTATTGTGGTGATTTAGTGTTTTTATTTTGCTATGGATTACATTTAGTTTAATAACATAATTATATAGTATATTTCTATAAAAATGCTTTTCAGGATCCTTTGGAAAAGAGTGAAATATTATGTAAGACCTATTTTTGCAGTCTTTATAAGCACACATATTGCCACCATCTCGTCTTCTCCTGCTACTCGTGTCCTGTTCAGTATTCATATTTAACAATAATTACAAATTAGTACGCAGTAAAAACGATACGAAAATTAAACCTTAAAAACTCTCAAAACGGTAATATATCGAAAAACTCTGAAAACACACTTTAAAAGGCAAAATGCAAAGAAAACATCTAATCAGATTTGTTTATGTTTAAATACAGTTAACACAGCCTGATTAGCGTCCTAAAAACATAGGTTGAGAATAAAATAAAATACGCCGTTGTCAGATTTTCAGATTTTATCTGTTTATCTTTGAAATCGATCAACTTAGTCATTCTGTTTCTTTGATATTATCAATAAAATAAACTTAAAAAAAAAAAAAAAAAAAAAAAACTAAAGAAATTTACATTTCCGTATTAACATACGTTACTTATATATCCTTCTTATATTATTAATTCATTTTTTTTTTTTTGATTGTTTATTTTTTCAAAGAATATACTTGGCAACAGACAAAATGGGACTTGACGGGACCTTTAAATTTTAATATATCTGCGTCTCTCTCGCGAAATTTGACTTCTTTGTTCACTGTCGTCTCTTGTCTTATCTACTCTTTGCTATGATTTTATTTTTGTCAACTTTTGTTTATATCAATAGTACACAGCATAGTAACCATAACAACAAACTCTATCTTTAATTCGAATTTTAAAAATAAAACACTCCACTAACTGGACCAGAATCGTTCTGCTTCCCAAGTAGAAGTCAACTTATATCAGAACTCTAGCGATTTTTATTGAAGATTGACACTGGCTCCTGAATGAACACCTTAGTAGGTTAAAGCTAAGGAACAACAGTGAATTCAAATTCTGTAGGAAAATGGGAAAACACCAGAACACCTCATCCTTTATAACTCAGTTATAACTCAAGAAGGAGGAACATAATGGGATCATTAAGGTCGGGGTGATTAACTTCCCTCTCTCATAAAATCTACAATCTACAATGGCCGAACAAGGGTGTCTAGTTAATGTATGATCTAAGAAAGAGAAACCCTTCGACAGCTAAGAACAAAATCAATTTTAAAAATGGCCGGTTTTAACATTCCGAACGTATTGTAGTTCGCGGCGAAATTATTACGTATTGAACAACGTTTAAGGATCGGAGAGTGAAAATATTCCTTCTTTTCTGGATTTAGTCTCTTCAAAATGTCGGTTTTTGTTTTTCAGCTCGTTATTAGGGTACTCGTCTGGAACCGAGGCGTCCTGAAGTCCATATTTTTTTATTTATATTTGCTAAATTTTGAGCTTTTTAGGTAAAAATAAATTAATGTATATGATTCCATTATTGTTTAACGTTAATGCCGAGTATATAATCCGAAAATCTCTTCTAAATTGTCCAGAGGGGGCTAAAATAAATGGAAAAATTATAAACAATATAAGATACGCAGACGACACCGTGGTATTAGCAGAATCCGAAGACCAGCTGCAAACCCTAATGGACAAACTGACAGAAGAAAGTATCAGGATGAGTCTAGAGATTAACACCGTCAAGACAAAAACTATGATTTTCGACAGACATCGGCAAGACAATGACAATACCGACATAATTGTAAACGGCGTCCATCTCGAAACCACGCAGATATATATTTATTTGGGCAGGGAATTAAACAGCCAGCTAGACCACTCTAAGGAAATCAGAAGATGATTAAAATAGCTAGGGCTGGTTTCCTCAACATGCGGAAGTTCTTATGCCATCCGAGAATAGCTATACCAACGAAGCTAAGAACATTAAAATGATATATGGCCCTTACTTCAATATGGATGCGAAACATGGACGCTAAAACAAGAAGATATCAAACGCCTTTAATGTGTTTGAAATGTGGATGCTGAGGATAAGTTGGACCTCCAGAACAACAAATTGTGAAGTTTTAGACAGAATGAAAACTCGGGCACACCTAACAGGCACAATTAAAATCAAAAGATTTCCTACCTGGGTATAATGCGGCACTCAGAATACAATACGCGGCAATACAGCTCATATTGTGGAGGAAAAATCGATGGAAAGCGTAGATAAGGACGAAATAGAAATCATGGCTACGTAACATAAGAGACTGGACCCACACCGACGAAAACACTCTTATTCACCAAGCTCTGGACAGAGAGTCATACGCCATATTAATCGCTAACCTCAACAGAGAAGGCACCTAGGAGGAGGAGGATATGATTCGAACGCCTGACGGTTACTTCATCAAAAAGACACTTTTGATTGAAAGGGGTATATATTCCAATAAATAACCTGTAGTGCAGTAAAATTAATAAATGTCAGTAAATGTCAGTAAAAATAATAAATAACCTGTAGTGCAGGAAAAAGCAGACAGATCACTGGGAAAACAGACAGGTATAGACCTTCATCCAAGGATCTAATTCTAAAATCACAAAACAACTGCTAATGCTTAGCAGGAATAAAGTGCGGTACAACAGGTCTCTTCACAGGCCATTATTGCTTTAAGTGCTACCTGAACAAGTTCAGCTTGTATCAAGGAAGCCTTTTCTGCAGACTCTCTAGCTTATTCTGCGCTGCTACGCGCTGAGTCCTTTACAGCGCAGCAAATAAAGAATATTGTACTGTGTAGTTCTGATTGCAGTCGATAAAGTGGGTGGTTGCCGGAGGCTGTGTTGCCAGAGATTTACAGATTTTGGGCGCAGTACGTTAATAATACGGATTTTCTATTATTAAACAATTTAACATAATATTATATGATTAAACAAAGAACGGCATTAAAGCTGGTTTGCAAATGAAGATTGGTGTTATTTCATATGTGAAATATTATGGTAAATGTCAATAGTTCGTCATTTTAAAGCCAGCTAAACGGATTTTTTAGATCAGACGATATGTATAAAAGAATTTTATTTTTGTTGTTTATCTTATGTTTCGCGAATAAATTTTCAATACATAAACGCGGATTTTTCACCCAAAGATATTTTCGTCAAACGTATTACAAATATTACACATCTTAATATGACAACACTGTTGCTTTCAGTTCCACACCGTCTTCGATATGCCTTCGCTATTCGAATTGGAGAAAGTGAGTGTTTTATGCGTTGGCCGCAGAACCATTGAAGACTCCACCGTACAGCACTTGAGACGTAAGGGGAAATCAAATCAGCCTTGTCACGAATTTGGCCATTAGATTGTGTATCTTCCCAATTCTTTCAATCAACGATGCTACGTAATTGACAAGTCCTTATGTCCAAATGTTTCACTTCAATGTTATGTTCGCAATTAGGGTGTTCCATTTGAAGAGGTTGCATTGTAGTTCTATTAGTTTGTATTCCTTTTAGACAATAAATGAATATGTACATTTAATTACTTATAATTAAGATCAAATATAGTTTAATTCATAGCCTTATATAGAACAGACTAATTCTGCAATAATGTAGAGTAAATAACTATTATGTTACATACCTGTTTTCCCTTTCATCTACGTATGCAACACTAATTTCGATTACAGGCGTACGACATTGTTTGATAATATACATTTAAGTCTAGTATTACCTATTAGCATATAAATTCGTAACCAACTATTATTGGTCCGCTCAAATCAGATAAGCCATAGCCAACTCGACAACGCAAATTGAATTCTGGCATAAACGATTTTCTATTAACTCACAAATAATTCATTTTCATAAATGTTGAGTTTATAAACAAATTTTGTTTAATACTTGTATCGTAAAATACACCTTTACATTCAGGATTTTAGTGCAGAAAATAAGGCAGTTATAGGAAGAAACCCGGTAATTTTTTTACCTTGACTAGACCTGTAATTGTTTATAATTTAAGTAAAAACAATCTTCGGATTGTCACGGGGTTTCTAACAGGGCACTGTCTTCTCAACGAACAACTCAGTAAGTTGAAGCTGAGGAACAACGGCGAATGCAGATTCTGTTGGGAAAATGGGGAAACACCAGAGCACCTTATTATTGAGTGCGCCGAGACGACGACCGTTCGTGCCATGAACCTTGGTACGGCTGATATCGAGGATGGAGAGCTAGCCTCTGTGGAGCCATCTCAGATACTGGCTTTTGTTAAAGCCCTGAGACTGTATGATGAGTTATAACTCGTTACAACTCAAGAAAGGGGAACATATAATAATACAATAGATCTGTAAGGTCGCGGTGATTAACTCTTCTCCTAAACAAATTCGACATTCTACCCTGTATATCTATAAAAATATTTTTAAAAACATTGGAAATCTGTGGAAAAGTAGAAAACCTCATACAGAGCTTTTTCTGACTACAGTGTATATCTATAATACTTCAAATAAAATAGTATTTTCAAATGTAGATAATTTAAAACTTTCTTTTATTATGTATTATGATTACTACGTTGTATTCTTGTATTACTTTTTTATTATAAAATTGGAAACAATGCATATTTTTAGAGCTTCTATATTAACTTGCATATTGTCCCAAAGCTTAATAAAAGTTCATAAAATAAAAAATAAAAATGTCCGCTAGTTAAGCTGACCAACAATGAAATGTTCTAGCTTTATCGTAGTTTAACCGGTCTATAATTTCGCTCGTATAATTTTGGTTTTTGGTGGCCGGCCCATAGACAATAAAAGGCAAAGTTGCTCGATAAAAATGTCATTTTTATTGCCACTGCGAACTAAACTTTCGTTAAAACCACTCCGAAAACGGATATCAGAGAGTGTGTGGAACCAGCGCCTACTTTATACAAGGCCAAACATCTCTGACGCAAACATCTAATACGTCATCAAGCGTGGTGTTTGCGATTACTTAGGCTATTATTCTGTTTCTTCACTTGGTTATGGTTTTGTGTTTCGTTTCAATGTTCTGTCTAAAACTTGTATTATAACGGAACAAGATTCCTTAAAATTATCTGTCAATATTGTCACCAAATTAACCAGCGCAAAAAGGCTAGTTTTTCTGGTTTGTTTCTCTATTATATGTTGTTTGATTTCTTTTTTATTGCAAAAAGTCTTGAACTGTTTGACGAGATTAATAGCCCATTTACGAAGTGTTTTAGAAGAGTTTACAATGTCTAAAATTTATTATTCACAATATCCAAAAAATACGATTAAAATTAATAGTTTATAATAGCATCAGCCTGCGGTAGTCAGTTGTATCCATAGTGAAAGGCTAATAATCCATACATATATAAAAGCTCAAAGGGTTTTTTTGTTACATCCATCCCGCCGAAACCGCCTCACCAATCTTGATGATTCTTTTTTTAAATGAAAGGTATATATGTCTAGATTTGTTATGAAGTATTTTTATATCGTTTAATCGCTATTTCTTTATGTAAAACGAATAAATATTAAAACATACCTGAAAAACACCTACACACAATACCTCCAGAAATCAATTATTTGTCATTGTCAGTGGTGTGTCAGTTAGATTATATATCAAGTTTTTAGATATTTTAGGGGTCAGCTCATACCACCAGCTTTAGATACATCAATATTAGCACAAAGGTTCGTTTAAAGGACATTAGCGATTAGTGAATTAGTTATGCAAAGCGATTTTAGAAAATTCATCCTCTTAGAGTGTAAAATTATGTCGAACGATTTATTGCATGAAAATCCTTTACTATCTGATCTAGAAGAATGAAATTCTACAGAAAGAATAAGAAGAGATTTTTGAAATTCATCAACCAAATGGGTAAAGTTAGTAAAAAATTATATAATAAACCTTCGTGACCTCTGGATTTTACATATAAAAAATTGCACAAAGGATCATTTAAAAGACATGAGTTAATTATTTGGACATAGGAATTTATGAAATTCATACCCTTAGGGAGTAGAATAGGGAATGAAAGTTTGCTGTACGAAAATGCATTACTATAACATCTAGAAGTATAACATTTTATACAAGGGTTTATTTAGTGACATCAATAATATGAACGAAATATTTCTTCTTCAAATCATCCTTCTAGGAATAAAAAATAACATATAAGGAGAGTATTAGTGCTCTGGAAAAATAAAATAAAATCAGGGGAGTATATCAAGAAAAGCGAAAATTAAAAACTTTATATGTCAAAGCTATTTATTTTAGTAATACAGTTTATATGGGACCATAGATAGGGTTCTATCCATAGAGGGTAAATATCATTTCACTATTTATTATTTTCGAGAGATTTTCTTTTTCCAGATTTTGCAAAATTTCGACTTTGGTTCGAGTTCTTAAACACCCAATATATAATTATTAAGAAATAAAAAACCGCCACAGAAGAGCGCCATAAACACTCTATCCAAACATACATAATTAGTTTCAGTCAATGGAAGTAGAAAAATTTGAAAGAGTTTTAAAAACCAAGATTTCAAAATCATTTTGGGGCCAAAATTGAACTTCTTTGAAATACTTTGACTTCGATAACTTCTAGAATTATTAAGATTATTTATTTCAGACGGGTCTAATTAAAAGTTTTATTTTTGATATACAAAGTGTGTCCTAAATTCATATACTGTGGGATGAAAAAACGGGTTTTAAATTTTCGGATTTTTTTACATACATAATAATATTTAAAGAGAATAAAGATGCTTTTGAAATTGGCCTATTGATGGCTCTTTATAAATTTTAAGTAAAAAATGAGTAATAAGTCAAAAATAAGTAAATCCATTTTTTTGAAAGGATATACAGGGCGAGTCTTAAATAAGTGCAAATATTTTTAGCGGTAGTATATTTTGACCGCAGAAACACGATTATCACCCCAGTAATACGATTCTTTTCGCGATTTTTTTTTGAAAGACTGGAATTTTCTGAAAATTTTTTTGAATTAATTTTTAGTTTTTTTTTTGTTAAAAACCATAATTTCTTGATAATACGGCAACATTGGTAATAGATTAAATTTACCAGACAGAAAAACCCGAAAAGATCCAGTGGTCCTGAAAATTTAAGCAAAAAATATTTTTTTTAGAAATTTTTAAAGTAAAATAACTCGGTTATTTGGAAAATAATAAAAACAAAATATGTTTATTTTGTCGAGATCTACCAGCTCTGAAAATATTTGCACTTATTCAAGACCCGCCCTGTATAGTACCCAGAAAATCGACAATTGCTAACTTTCGTAAATACGAGTAGCTCTAAAACTCCTAAAAACATAAATGACTCTTTAAATGCTCTATAAAAAACTCTTTAAATGTATTTGTAAGGCTCACTAGCGTTATTTATAAAGAAGTAAACAATCATTTAAATCAATGCATGAACGAATCGAGGTGCATCGCGAACGTAGTCGCGGGAAAAAGTTAGTTAGCTTATAAAACAATAAAGTTTATATATTTAAATGCTATTTTAAAGTCCAATACCAATCTAACGTCTATTTTTTAAATACAGTGATTAATTATTGTGGATTCAAAGTTTAGATCCAGTACAGAGTTTCGTCCATGCTTTTCATCCTATGACGTTACACGAAAGCTACCAGGCCTTCCCAATTCTCGAGGGTAATGGTATTGCGGAGGAGTAGCGGCGCTGTATAAATTTTTATTTTTGAAGTTGGGTAATTTAGATAATACAAGTCGACGTAAACCCGTATCGCCAGTATATTGCCCGGGTATAAGGTATGCCCAGATAAGATTTAGGGTGTATTATGAATGTTTTAAGTTGTAATCGTGCAGCTTCGCAACTCCTAGCTCCCAAATTCGATTTTTACGGCCTTGTTTTTGCCCAGTTCCGCACTAACTTTTAAATCCAGATAGTGAACAGTTCAAAAAGTTTGTAAAATTTTTGCTTTTCCAGAAAGTTGTAGATTGTTCAGAATTATTTTCAATGTTGACTATAAAATCTAATATAGGAAATACAGTGTATACATCAATAATTCATAAATATATGTACACTCATCGGCACGAAAAACCGGCACTTTAAAATTTTCATGTATTTTAAACAGTATATGACATAAATTAAGATTGATAGACGTAATCAATTTTTTTTTGTCACTTCCAGTTTTACTGGAAACTACTACAACTTTGATTTTTAAATGACACCCTCGGTATATTTTTTACTTTAATCGATAGAAAATGACGTTCTAAATAGAATGACATATAAACTTTTGACATTTTCGCTTAAAAATCGTATTTTAAATTTCAATATAGAGTGCCATGGCTGTGTTAAAACACTAATTTTTAATGAAGGAGCCTTAGAAAAAATAGATTTGACCGTTTAGTGTTTTTCATATCTTGTCCTGGCCGGTAAAAGATGCCCAAATCGTATTATTAATCATATATTAGTTTTTCAAACGGCTCATTAACATATTTGAAAAAAAGCATTTTTTTACGAATAATTTGGTACTACACACTTGGTATTTGGAGTCAAATTGTCATATGGATGTTACAATTTTAAATAGGCCATATGTGAAAATGTCAAAAGTTGACATATGATATGTCATTCTATTTAGAGTGTCATTTTCAATAGAATAGAGTAAAAATACCGAGGATGTTATTTAAAAATCTAAAGTTGTAGTCATTTCCGGTGAAACAGGAAGTGACCAAAAACAATTGAATACGTCAATCAATCCTAATTTATGTCATACATTAACATACTAAATCCCATTCTTTTATCTGATAAAATAAAAAAGTTATAGGGGTGAGCCACTTTTGAGACGCACCCGTCTACCTCATTGATGAAAGTTTGAAACACCCTGTGGAATATGTTAAGACATACTTTCTCGATAGTTTATTTTTTGGTAAATCTCAAGAGTTTTATTTTTGTTGGAGATATTCACTTTCGAAGAAGAGACTAACATTTTTTCGTGATTTTTGCGAACTTTTTATTTTATTAAATTAATCATTAATTTTTCTAGAAAAAAATATGACAAATCTGTTTCTGTTGACAGAAAGAGATTGCTCTGCAATCGCTGAAATAAGGTATAACAGCTTTTTTTACTTATTTTTATTTGCAGAATATGTTGCCGAATATGTTTTCCGAATACATTTTGCACCACCCCGTATATTTTATTTCTAAGATGAAGAAAATATACCAAATAAAAACAATTTATCAATTTTTGTTAACCGCTAGCTTTTACAAATTTTTATTTTACCAAAGCCATTTTTTTTTTATATATTTAAAAGTTTTTAAGAGAGCTTTGATAATTAAAAACTTCTAAGCTCTTCACGACGGGAGTTTCATATTGATAAGGTCAGTATCGCAAGTAAACTCATTTACTTATAAACTCAAGTGTTGTCTGGGTAATTACAACGTTGCCATGGTTATTGAATATATCCCTCGCATACTAATTCGCTTTTTATGATCACGAGGAAGTTATTGAAAAAGTTTTGAAGCCCGGAAAATATATTTATTGGGGAATTTGTTCAGGTAAACAATATTTATTTTTCTTTGAAGACGTTACCTTAAAAAATAGCCAATATATTATTTAGTTATATTGTTCGTTATTATTTATTATTAATCTATAAGTATACAAAACGATCCAAAATTATTAAAATGGTTTGCTTTTATAATTTCGTTCGTTTATCAAAATCCATTTTTTATACAAATACAAAATTCAGTATTTGGAGCAATTTTGAATCAACGCAAACAGTTAATTAATGTAGTTCGAATACTAGGATTAATACAAATGGGGTCTTTTACAAATATGAGGGTCTTCTTTTACAAATATTTAAACAGCTTTTTTTATTTTTTTAATGAAAAGCGGACTGTACCACCTGTACTCGTTGAAAATTTGTCAGAAATAATCTAAAATGTCAATATTCCATGGGTATATTGACAAATGAGGTCTCAATTTGAACATGCATTTTCTACGAAAACTTGAAGAGTAAGGTAAAAAATGGTATAATAGAATTCGATAGACAATTAAATTATGCATCTGATTCTCGTAAAATACAGGTTGTCCCAGAAATAAGTGCAAGTATTTTAAGGAAATCGAAATCTACCACATTTCGAAAAAAAAAAGTATTTTCTTTTTATCGTTTTTCAAATAAGTCCAAAATAACGGAGTTATTTTACTTTGAAAATTTCCATAAAAATGAATTTTTGCTAAAATTTTAGGAACCGCTGGATCTTTTCTGATTTTTTTTTGTTGTAAATTTAATCTAATACCTATGTTGCCATATTATCAAGAAATTATGTTTTTTAATTAAAAACTAAAAACATTTCCAAAAAATTTCGAATTTTCCAAAAAAAATTTCGCGAAAAAAATCTCATAAGCGTGTTTCTTTGGTTGAACTATACTATCAGTTAAAATACTTGCACTAATTTCTGGGACACCCTGTATATAAGGTATTCTAGTTAAATTAAAGAAGCTATTGTCGTATTGCCGTTTAGAGCTAGTAATTATTTAAAGTAAATTTTAAACCCTCTTTATAAGGTAGTATTATTTTTATTATTGCAACACAAAATTTAATAAATAGAAAAACTTCAGTACAATATATGGTTATAAAAACAAACACGCTTAGAGATATGGAGCATTAAAATTGAAACTGTATTTTCACAAATACGTA
>NW_022145735.1:12783-25634 GCF_002938485.1 Sitophilus oryzae | reverse complement strand
AGCCACCCTATAGAAGTTAAAATATTTTCCTGAAATACATCCTCGTACATACTTTAGGTTTGCACTTAAACAAAATTCCCAGGTTTTTTATTCTAGGAGCTAGAGATGCCCGACGCACTATTGCCGGACCCTGTATATTATTAAAAATGACATAAAGTGTCAAATTCAACGAGCGCAACCATAGTTTCTCGATGTATAGGGTGTCTCAGAAATAAGTGCAAGTATTTTAAGGGCTGCTAGATTTCGATAAAAGAAACATATTTTATCTTTATCATTTTTCAGATAAGTCCAAAATAAAGGAGTTATTTTACTTGGAAAATTTCCAAAAAAAAAATTTTTTGCTAAAATTTTGAGAACTACTGGATCTTTCCTGGATTTTTCTTTCTTGTAAATTTAATCTAATACCTATGTTGCCATATTATCAAGAAATTACGATTTTTAACTAAAAACTAAAAAAATTTCGAATTTTCAAAAAAAAAATTAGCGAAAAAAAAACCCATATTCGTATTTTTTTACTATACTACCAGTTAAAATACTTGCACTTATTTCTTGGACACCCTGTATAATTACATACAAGGTATTACTTTTATTTTTTTTTTTATATTATTAGGAACGTTTGAAATTTTAAAAAAAATTATTTGTGGCGTTTGAAAAAAATAGTTAAACGTATAGCCTCGCCACAAAAAGTGTAATTTTTACTCCTAATAAAAAAACAATAGGTATACTATTATTTTATACTGTCAATTATTTTACCTAGCCTAGATCATTTTCTCATGTTGTATTATAAAGTTATAAAGCCGTAAAAGAAAAAGAGAAAAAAACGAAATATGAAAAAGCACCCTCTTCGAAGAGTGACGCTGTTAAGAGTTCTCGGCTTATTGAAGCACAAATACCTGTTCACGACAACAATAGGACATTTTTGATTTGTTATTTTTTTAATGCGCCCAATGCGGAGGTAGATTTTACCTGATTTGGACTTTTAATGGAAAGTCATGCTCGTTCCTTTCAGTCGAATGCCCTCTTAACTGCATTAACATTTGAAATAGAGAATACCTATATGCCGAGATATATCGCGTGAATGACTTGTCAGGTGCGCCTTTACATTTTTCGAGAAATAAACGACTGCCTTAAAAGATGGTTTACGATGTGAGAAGATATTTTTGCTTATGTATACAGTGTGTCCTCGTATCGTCTTTACAAAAGGAAACAATTTTTATTATTCACTTTGAGAAAAGCCGAGTATTCTTCATTAAAGTTTTTGCTTCTTTCAAAATGTCTAATCATTAGGGTGCACCAAAAAAATTATATTTTTTTTTAGTTTAGTTACCCTGAAAATAATACACACAATTTAAAAAAAAAAAAAAAAAAAAAAAAAAAAAAAAAAAAAAAAAAAAAAAAAAAAAAAAAAAAAAAAAAAAAAAAAAAAAAAAAAAAATATAATAATAATAATAATGCCTTGTTTCCAAAAAAGTAAAATAAAATACAGTTAATTATTAATACATTAAAATAGTAAGAAATCATAGAAATTAAATAATTACACCATCAGAATATATATATATATATATATATATATATATATATATATATATATATATATATATATATATATATATATATATATATATATATATATATATATATATATATATATATATATATATATATATATATATATATATATATATTTTTTTTTAATTTTTTCTTGGCTTTAGGTCAGGTAAAAATGAGAAAAACGGTTTTTTTTTATATTAAATATTTCATGACGTTTCGACCTGGTAGGGTCTTTATCAAAATTTATTACTTGAACGTAGATTGTTTACTTATTACAACTTATCATTTTCTTTCTGAAATCTTAGCGAAGAAAATATATCCAAATTGGTTCCCACAACATAACACAAACATATCAATAAAGTCGTCACAATTTTTGCACAGAGACAAACACATTTAATGGATTTTACAACACTGAATCATGAAATATTTAATATAAAAAAAAACCGTTTTTCTCATTTTTACCTGACCTAAAGCCAAGAAAAAATTAAATAAAATATATATTGAGAGGCAAAGAAAAGAATAGAAAAATACATATATATATATATATATATATATATATATATATATATATATATATATATATATATATATATATATATATATATATATATATATGCTATATATATATATATACATATAAATAATCAAAACCCAATTTTGGAGTGGAGCGAAATTCAGAAGCATAATGCTTCTGCTCTTCCATTTAACTCCGAATGCATCCGAATGAAGTACAAAAAAAAGAATAGTAAAATAGTAAAAGGTGAAAAAGATTAAAATATGTCATATGAAAAAAGAACAATAAAAAAATAATAATAATAATAAGCAAAACAAATCAATAAAAAAGAAACAGTGAAAAAAAAACTCAATTTCAAAGAAAAAAAAAGTGTCAGTTAGATAAAGAAAAAAAAAAAGACCTACTGATTTTCATAAAGCCATCGACGGGTATGCATCTTAAATGTATGAATATTTAGAGTTTTTAGGTTTGAAGGTAATTCATTATATAATTTCGCAATACAATAACTGAACGAACCTTCAAAAAGAGAGGTCTTATGGTAGGGAATTGTAAGAGTGTCCTTTGCTCTAATTTTAACACTATGCGCATTCTCTCTAAGTTGAATCTTTTCAAACAGATAAGTTGGTTCTTGGGTAGTAATAATAAAATGATACAGACTCAGTGTGCCCAAACGATGCCTATTCTTCATACTGAGCCACTCCAATTCTCGAAGTTTATGCGGAACATGGTCAAATTTTCTTAGATTAAAAATATATCTCAAACATGTATTCTGCACTTTTTGTATTCGATACACTTCATGAGTGTTTAAGGCTTGCGAATACAATGGAGCACAACATGAGAAAAAATGCGACAAAACTAGGGCATTACACAATAAGTTAGCCTTGAGCTTATGGCTCAGATAATAACGGTGAGGATACAGTTGTCTCCAAACCAGCATATGATTTTTGAATGCAGGACGATACGTGCCTGCTATAGGCAAAGGATCTGTCTATTATAACTCCCAGATTTTTTTGCCTGTTCGACCACAGGCAGTATGGCACCATTAATTGATAACCTAACCTCGCCGAGGAGATCCTGATAATGATTTCCGCCTGCAAACAACATCACCTTTGTTTTTTGAGGGTTTAATATTAAGTCATAATTTAATGGATTCAAGATATGTTGCTTCAAGTCTAAATTAATTTTATTAAGAGCAAGGCCAAAATCAGTCTTAGCAAAAGACGCATATATCTGCGTATCATCAGCATAAGCGTGTGTATGGGAATACCGGACTACATTTGTTATTTGGGTGAAGGGCAAATACAAAACATAAGAGGCCCCAAGATTGAGCCCTGAGGCACTCCCCGACCTAACTCAACAGGTCCGGAAATGTTTGCTGAAAATATCGTTCACAATAATGAAAAAAAACATTCTGGTAAAGTTGTAACAAATCAGCGTGTTGGAAGTGAACGGTCTTCAAAAAAAGGTCTAAGATTCGAGAAACCCCTCCTTATCGAACCTCTTCTATACCCGACAGTCAATACGTTTGCCAAAAAAATCAGCTTTAAAACGTCAAGCAGTTTAAGCAGAATCGTGAATGGTCATATTTTATGAAACACCCTGTATATTACTATATTGAACTAATTTTTAAAAAATCTTAAAATATGTAAAACAACAAAATAAAATATACGTGTTTGAGAGTTTTTCCGACAAACTCACCGGTTTTTAAATAAAAAATATTCTAATATTTGAGGGGTGGTTTCACCCCCTTAGAATTCGAGTTTCGAAAAATCCCTTCTTATCGAACCTCTGCACCCTAAAGTAAATATTTTTTCCAAAAATCAGTTTTTTACGTCAAGCGCTTTAAGCAGGATCGTGATTAATCAATGACCAGATTTTTCGAAACACCCTGTATACATTTTTAAAAAATCATAAAATATGTAAAAAAACAAAATAAAATATACGTGTTTGAGAGTTTTTCCGACAAACTCACCGGTTTTTAAATAAAAAATATTCTAATATTTGAGGGGTGGTTTCACCCCCTTAGAATTCGAGTTTCGAAAAATCCCTTCTTATCGAACCTCTGCACCCTAAAGTAAATATTTTTTCCAAAAATCAGTTTTTACGTCAAGCGCTTTAAGCAGGATCGTGATTAATCAATGACCAGATTTTTTCGAAAAACACCCTGTATACATTTTTAAAAAATCATAAAATATGTAAAAAAACAAAATAAAATATACGTGTTTAAGCGTTTTTTCGGAAATTGACCGTTTTTTAAATAAAAAATATTGTAATATTTGAGGGGTGGTTTCACCCCCTTGGAACTGGAATTTCGAAAACTCCCTTCTTATCGAACCTCTACACCCTAGAATCAACCTGTATGCCAAAATTGAGCTTCTTATGTTCAGTGGTTTGAGCAGGATCGTGATTAATCAGTGAGTCAGTCACTAAAGGATTTTATATATTAGTATAGATTTTATTTCTTCCAAAATCAACCAAAGCCGTCGTCTTAATTGAACCTCTGTCTCCTGTTTAATACCGTTGCCCGATTTAACGACATACCGAAAGCGAGAAATGCCTTTCTCACATCACTGCAATATAACCAAGAAGCGGCGGCCGAGTACCTAGGTACCCAAATAAAACCGGTCGTCGGAACAAGATTTGGTACTTAGCCCGCTCTAATGTTGTTTTATTATGCGGACGCTCTTAAAAGATTTTATTTCAGATACATATTCGGTCGCTCTGGGCTATACGTAGATATACAATTACAAACAATTTAAATTAAGTATTACTACAGGCAAAGGAATGTTGGCATCTCAGTTTTTTTCTTTGTTAGGAGTTCTATTTATCTGCTTCATCTGTAATATTTCTTGATGATATAGTTTCGAATTTATCCGATTGTATGTTTGAATGAGATGAATTTATATCTAAAATCGTCATTATTTGCAGGAAATTACTTTATTTTAATGATTATGAAAAAGTTTTCTCTTTTATGTGTTGTGTCTTTTAAAACTATACGAGTAAAAATAAATGTTGATAAAATTATAAAAAAATAAAAACACTATGAATTGGAATAGTATCACTGGAATGAATGAACATTTGAACTTCAGAACATTTGTTTGTTTAAAAAAAAATAGTTGGTTATTTTATAAACACGTATGGTATAATGGTATATTGAACAGGTATAGAAGTATTTGGGTCGAACACTAAATACTCCGAATCAATAGGCACCCAACCCCAGTATCCTTCAAGCAGAAATCTGCCGCCTAAAAAAAGATGCTTACAACTTATCTTAGATATGAACTATCGAAAATAAGAAATAACCATCTTATCCGATAGTCAAGCAACATTAAAAGCGACCAATTAGGGGCCAGACCACTAAGGCACAAACTAAGGAATAGAAGGTAGTAAAAAAGCAAACGATCTAGCTAGAAAAGGAGCGAACATTCCATTAACTGGACCAGAATCGTTCAGTTTTCCTAGTGGAAACCAGCTTAAAGCGGAACTAAAGAACGTGGAAGAGTCCATCCGTACCCTAGAATAAGAATTCTCCAGCGATCTAAAAGACACACGAAGACATTTCTCAGGACTACGACCGTAGAAAAATTAAAGATTTTCCTTGATTTAAGTAAGAACAGTCTTCGGATTGTCACGACGTTTTTGACAGGACACTACCTCCTCAATAAAAACCTCAGAAAGTTGGCAACCCTAGCTTAACTTCCCCTTTTCATACAATTTGCAATCTACACAAATATAATCAAATTCAGCCATACATACAGGGTGATTCAGATTTTACTAGAATAACTGCAGGTATCTCTCTCGATAGAACTAATCGAAATAATGATATTTTGTATGATAAACCATACTTCAAAAACGCTTCCGCTTGGAGTAAAATGGCGCTAAAATTTGAATTATTTTTCGGTTTTTATTTTATTACTCGTAAGCCAGAGGACCTAAATACGCAAGTGTTTGGTTAAATACTAAGGGCAACGTGGCTGATATGTGTGAAAAAAATTGGATTAATTGCTATACAGGGTGTTGTTTTTGTGAGTGTCGCACGTAATTTTTTGTCGCACGCCACTGGATAAATTTGTATTTTTTTCTGATACTTTCCGTCTTTTTACTAACTTGTTTTGTTCTTAAATTTTTGTGATATGTCGCTTAGTTTTCCAGATATTCCACAAAATTCCGGACATTGCTCAGCTGCGTTTGAAAAATGTTACTTAATTAGCAGCATGCCATATGAAAAATAATTCAAATTTTAGTGCCATTTTACTCCAACCGGAAGCGTTTTTGGAGTATGGTTAATTATACAAACTATCGTTATTTCGGTTAGTTCTATCGAGAGGTACCTGAAGTTATTCTAGTAAAATCTGAATCACCCTGTATATATACAATAAGTGCAAATATTTTAACTGGTAGTATAGTTCAACCCCAGAAACACGCCTTTGAGGGTTTTTTCGCGAAAAAAAAATTTTGAAATTTTTTGAAATTTTTTTTTATTTTTTTTTTATTTTTTTTAGTTTTTAGTTAAAAAACATAATTTCTTGATAATATGGCAACGTAGGTATTAGATTAAATTTGCAAGAAAGAAAATCCAGAAAATATCCAGTGGTTCTCAAAATTTTAGCAAAAGATCATTTTTTTTGGAAATTTTTAAAGTAAAATGACTCCGTTATTTTGGACTTTTTTGAAAAACGATAAAGAGAAAATATGTTTCTTTTATCGAGATCTACGACCCGTTAAAATATTTGCACTTATTTCTGGGACACCCTGTATATGGCTCATAATATATCTTTCTCCAACACATTATCTCTTACAGGAATATTATTTATAATACAGTATGATCGAAAAAAACGGCGCCAAAAACAGTTGAGGATTGTCATTCCTCCATCCATGATAATTTTGGCGAGATCAAAAATTGACATAAAAACTTGTTCAAAAATTTACATAAAGGTTAAAAAACGTTTCCATCTTTTTCCAAAAACTTATTCTTTCTCGAATTTTAAACTACACCATTTAAAAATAATTTTTACTCAATATAGAAACATTTTTATGGCCAACTGGCAGTAAAACGTCTAGGGCTTGACCTCGCAAAAATTATCATCGATTGTCATTCCCATTTTTCATCATCGATTGTTATCATTATGGTAGTACAGGACATAAAAATCACTTTTTTTATCACTCTTTCAATTCTTGAATTCTCTGTATAGAACATAAATTTCTTTGTCATGTTACTCCAGAAAATCTTCCAGTTACATGTCCTTTCAATTTATACAAATCGTACCGCATCCTTATACCGTTTGTAAAAATAAATATTGCCTTTCAGACCTATTAACGTCAAGAAATTCTAATGGTCTAATAGCTAATTTTGCATCTTTACTTCGACGTTATTACCGGCATCGGCAGTGACATTCGATCTATTTCGCACATGTCGTTTTCGGCAATATCCTGTTTTCAGAAATAACACAGACCCTAAAATAGGTTTCTGGGACTGCGACCAAAGCAAATATGGTTGAAGATTTGAAGGTAAAGTGCTGGAAATAGTGCATAGAAAATACTATTTTTACTATTTGCTTTAAATATAATTTTGAATAATTTCGGGTAAAAATATAAAATACCATTTTTATTTTCCCATAAAAATCCATAAATAAAAGTTTTTCTGGTCTCAAATTTTAGAAATAAATAGCTAGTAGTATTATTTAAGAGAGTTGGATAACAAAAAAGGTTATGAAATTACAAAAGAATATACAGGGTGGTCCGAACTGTATTCCGGAAACTTCGGCAGCATATTCTGCAGATAAAAATAAGTAAAAAAGTTCGTATAAATGTGTGTCCTAAAATGCTTAGTTTCGGATATACAAAGTTCATCTTTATTTCGATTTTTTCTAAATAATTTCTGTTGTAACGTCAACGTTTGGATGAAAATTGGTGTCTGGGAGTTCTTTGACATGAGAAATTTGATTGTGATGTCAATATGACTCCTACTAGTATAGAGCGCCACCTACATACTTCTTAACTGGTTTGTAAAGTAATAACTTTTCGTCCGTACTTGTATAAAACTACTGAGTAAAAAAATATACATTTACGACGTTTTTTACGTAAAAAATGTCTCTTGGTAAAAATCGCTACGAATATTGGTTTTCGAGATATTTGGAATCGAAATTATCAATACCTGTCATCATTGACATAAATTAAACATGTTGACTAAATAGTTATTAGACTGAGATCATAAATTTGAAAGTTTCTGTGCCAAAGTTCAACAGAAACTCTTTTATCATCACTTTTTACATCTTTTTTATCTGCAGAATATGTTGCCTGTCCAGAGTACAGTTCAGACAACCCTGTACATTCCGTTGGCAGTCAGTTATTTCAGAAGAATAACTTAAAAATAAATCATTTAATCCAAAGATTCACTTACCAAATCATCCAACTCAATTTCTATGGTAGTTAATTCAGCACTAACAATTCTGTTCTTTATTGACACAAAACTAGCACTTATATTCATTGTACTTCGAAATAAACAAATAAACAAACAAACAATAAATACTTCTACACCGATTAATTTTATAATTATTCTCAAATTTTTAACGTTTCTCTGAGACTTCAATTAGTTCACTGGGTTAACGGATTGTTAAACGAATATGATCTTTTGTACATCGAATTGATCCAAATCATGGGTTTGCCTCGTTTAATTGCTCATATTAGAGGGAGAGCAATAAATGGATCTCACTTAGATTAGTTCGCAAAGCGACGTGTTTTGAATACAAATAAACAAATCTAAAAAAAAACTGAAAGAGTTCAAAAAATTGATGATTTTTTTGGGATGAATTTGTTTTTTTCTTTTTGAAGTGAGATATTTTAAGTTTATACAAATTGTGTAATTTATTCTTTCGTAAATATGGTCAGTAAAATAAATACATAGCTAAAAATCAAAACACCATGAATTATTCAAATCTTTGAGTATATACGAGGGCGTTTTGAAAAGTTCTACTTCAATATGAACATGACACCGCTCAACTACAAAGGATAGAGAATGATTTTAAGCATTTTTTTAATAATGACATCAGAAAAATTAGTAAATATCTCTGAAAAATAATATAAGTAGACAAAATCATACTATAAAAGGACCATATACATACAGGGTTATTACAAATGACTGGATTTTTAGAAATTGTGAGTGCTGGAATCGTTGGAGGACTACTAAAGGTACAATTTAACATTATTTTCAAAAGATACAAAATGTTCCAAATAAAGAAAAAATATCATAGTTGTATTTTTTTTAAATGTAAAAACCTGTATGTTATTACATTTTTAGTTTCTACGATTCAAATAAAGGTAAATTTGATTAAGATTTACCACACTTTAATCTAACCCTTTTTGAAATATTTACGATTTTGTGAAAATGCAGGAACAATTTTAATGCTTCATTTTACTTAATTTTGTGCTGCAATAATAAAAATAATACTACCTTATATATACAGAGTATCTAAACATTTATATTAAATAATTATTAGCTTTAAACGGCAATAACTTGTTTAATTTAAATAGAACACCCTGCATATTTTACGTGAATGATATGCACTATTTAATTGTCTATCAAATTTTATCATACATTTTTTACCCTATCTCTTCAAGTTTTCGTAGAAAATACATTTTCTAAATGCATTTTTAACGATGCAGGGATAGGAGACGGATAGAAGAGAGGGTACACGGATAGGAGAGGGTATAGGGATAGAAGAGGGATAGGGATAGCTTGGCGCAGACATGGAAAGGGGACACACTATGCCACAGAGGTCGCGGTGTTTAAAATTGAAAAGAACATATTAACAATTAAGTAAACACACTTATAATAATACACCTTTGCCAATCTAATCGGAAAGCATAATATAGCGTAGCAATGAAGCCATTTTCGATTATTCTACTGCCTTTAACCTACCTGTCTCTTGACACTGGACGAGCTGTCACTGAGACTACCGGAAGCCCCGGATTTCCTTGTGCGGCACTTTCCTTTTCCGGTCGCGGCGGAAGTTGACGCCTGCGCCCCTCCAACAGCCAACCTGTCCTCTTCTCCGGTTAAAGAGAAACTCTGAAAAGAACAGTTAATTCTCAATAAATACAGTATAAATTTAGTTGTGCATATCGTTCCGGCAATAACTAATTATTCCTTTAGAAAATAAAAACAACTCAAAAATTATCAAATATAACGTTTATTAATTAAACTTATACAGGGTGCTACAAATTCGAGGTACGAGCATTGGTATCTCGGAAACCGTAAGAGATACGAAGATGGTTAAATTGGGGCAAAGTTGCGCTTTAGGATGTTCACCAAGACGCCATCAAAAAAGTTTTAAAAATTTCAAGAATTGCTGAGTTTTCTGGAAAAAACGGATTTTTTTGAAAATCAATTTTATTTTATCCTGGCGTATCTTTTTAGAAAATCAAAAAATTAATTACACATTCTCATGGCTACTTTATTAGGGATATCTGATAGTATTTCTAGATTTTCAAATTAGCTGATAATTTGTGAGATACAGAGGCCAATTTAATTTTTTTAAATACGGACCTGCATTTTTTATTAGAAGTTTTGAAAGAACTCGATCAACTGAGTACAATGATATGCCACACTTGATACTTTTTTTTGTTTTAGGTACCTTAAAAATAACAAAACTATTTAATTATTATATAAAATAAAAGTCCCACTCTGGTTTTTTAAATTATTTAATCTGATTATATTCATCGCAACAATATGGATCAGCGCTAATTAACGTTGAATCGAGCCAATTGAAAGATTCAAACAAATAATATCCAGGTCAGCAATTTAAAAATATTATTTATAACTTTTTTTATTCTGATTTTGAAATCTCAGTGTACGATCTAATAATATGCATAATATTAATTGTAGTTATTACGAATAAATCAACTTCTACAAACTAGTTTTGTTCGAAAGGGTTACCACCGTCCCTAATGCACAAATTAATGTATTTTTCGTTCAATCTTATTTATAGCTCTTTGAATATATCTTCTTATACTTCCGAATGCATTCTGTACTCTTTATTGTAATGTTGAAATGTATTCTCACTTTTAAAAATGACGTCAAGTAATGCCAAATAATTTTATATTATTTTTTATTATTTAATTGCGTTTGATTATCCGTATTCAATGTTTTACTCCACGTCATTGTTAAGTTTGAAAGCTTACAAATAATGTAACGATGAATAGATTAAATATTTAAAAAAACAGAGCCGGACTTAACATTAGTTTAATTAAATTGTGTTCAAATGTCCGAAACAAAAAAAAAATGTTAAGTGTGGCATATGATTGTTCTCAGGAGACCGAGTTCTTTCAAAATCTGAAATAAAAAATGCAGGTCCGTATTTAAAAAAATTAAGTTGTCCTCTGTGTCTCACAAATTATCAGCTAATTTGAAAATCTAAAAATACTATCAGATAGCCCTAATAAAGTAGCCATGAGAATGTGCAATTAGTTTTTTGATTTTCTAAAAAGTAACGCCAGGAAAAAATAAAATTGATTTTCAAAAAAATCCGTTTTTTCCAAAAAACTCAGCAATCCTTGAAATTTTTAAAACTTTTTTGATGGTATCTTGGTGAACATCCTAAAGCGCAACTGTGCCCCAATTTAACCATCTTCGTATCTCTTACGGTTTCCGAGATACCAATGCTCGTACCTCGAATTTGTAGCACCCTGTATACTCTCCGGCACAAAATTCCGCCACCCTAAAAATTTGACTAAGTTTGATGTTTCATAACTTTTTATTTTGTAATCCTATTTTTATGATTATGGTATCAGTGTGAAGATAAATTTATTGGCATTATTTTTAAAAATAAAAGAGGCTTTTTTAATACAATCTAATAAAAATAAATGTACTGCTCATGCATCTGTAGATGCTAGTAATGTATGGCAATTGCTTCTTTAATTTTAAAGAACATAACATACGTAAAAATTAAAAATAATCATACAGAAAGTTTGGGGCTTTTTGGTTTTACCTTATTAAGTAATTGTTATCAGGTAGTAATTGTTAGTTTTGAAGTTTAACTTGATGTAATGTCATTTTAACAGAACGTAACGGTTTTTGTAGACGTATCTGTTTTAAAAAACTAAAGTGTTCTCTAATAGTTGAATTTAAATATTTTAAATAGTTTTTTCTTTATTCTTTGTATTTTTTTGCTTCCAACGACGGAAAGAGATAAACTTTCCGAAACGTTAAGCATTGTTTGTTCGTTAGGCAAATTTGTATATCTGTAAACCTAACTTCTGACAAGTAGTTTCCTTTTGGATTAAAGCAGAAGTGTTTACAAAAAATAACTATTTTATTTTGTAGATTTTCTAGCAGTGGCGATATACCCATATAGGAATTTTTGGAAAGATGAATCCGCCACATAGGTATAGGCATCTTTTACTTAAATTTAACTACCCCCCTCCCATACAATCTACATCTACATACATGTAATAGTGGAATATCGATATCGTACTATTGAAACATCGATGTATCGATTACATCCCTAATTGTAATAAAATATTTTAAACCCCATTTTTTTACCGGAGTAGGGACTCGTTAAAATATATTCCATTATTTTTACGGACAGACAAAGCAACAGAGTGAAAAAGAAAAAGTGGAAGTATTTCGATTAAATCGACCTTAAACGAAATTTATCTATCGCTTCTAACAAAGATGAAGCGGATTCTTCTCGGAAATATGAACCAGTAAAATAATTCTTGCTCGGAAGGGTCGGTCGGTCTCTCTACCGACCATTAACATATTTTTTGCCGAATTAGTTGGCCGGTG
>NW_022145735.1:0-6505 GCF_002938485.1 Sitophilus oryzae | reverse complement strand
TGTTGCCGGATTCGTAGAAAAAACTTTAAACGCGGGCAAGCCCTAATTGCGCAGATTTTTTGAATAGGCCCCTGTAACAAGTATTTCTCCTTATTCTATATACGTAAATTAGGTCTTGATTAAAAGTACAATGAGCGTAACAATCTTAGACTATTATTTGGTGCTAAATTTGAGCATGACGATAGTATGTGATCAATATCAATAAATCAAACCCTCTTTCAGAACAGATTTCCAGGATACCAGCCAAGGCCACTGATTCTTGTAAATCGATACAATGAGTTCATTTAGGAATCGAGTGGAAATTTTCCGTTGTTAACACTTTTGTATGTTAGTGGACCACAAATAATAATATGACTTAACAATCTTACTATTAGTTAGAGCAGTTACACGCTTCCGAGTACAATACGTCTGTCCGTTCAGTAGCTACGGGGTATCCGTGGAAGGGGAAACGTATTCTTCCTCGAGGGTTTTTCGTTTAAAAAAAATGAGGACGACGCATACCATCAATAAAATTCGAGCAATTGGCAATGGCCCAAATTAAACTGATGTAGGGCGGAGCGATTTGCGGGGACGTACTCGTCAAGTTCGACTAAAATATTTTGCTGTTTATTAAATGTTTTTTCCGCATTCCTTTCATAGAAACAGATCCAGCAGCCCGTACTGAATACACGCTTCCTAAGTATTATTAATGGCGTCTTGGAAGTTAGTATCTGCCTCTGCAATAATTTTTCTCTGTTTTTTTGTGGTATCTGTATCAATTTGATTTTGGCCCCATATGCGCCCCCCTCACCCCAACCGACGGGCAAGCATTACCCACGACCCATCGCTACACGCTCCCCGCTCGTTTACTACCGGGTCCTTTCTTCTACCTCCTTTCGAATCCTGGCAATCGTAACTCTTTCAGGATCTTATCTTAAGACAAACAGTGATGCATCCTTATGTTATTAATTTAACACTTATGTATATTAAATGGCTTTCGAGATTCATTATTTCACCGTACTGTGTACTATCCTATTTTTCATTGCATTTTCATCTTTACCAACTCTTAACATTTAAACCCCAGAGTTCTGCATTTAAATTTGAAAAAAAAAAAAACATAAACTTAGAGCCAGATATTTTCAAATTGACAAGGTTTCGACTAAACAAAAAGATCGAAACCAATATTCAAATTTAAAATCTTTTCTACTGAGCAAAGCAGGGGTCTTCCTTTTCTTCCTTCTCTTGGAATCCCCATTAATTTAATGTAATAAAATGTACCATTCGAAAAATAAATTACGGACATTATCATGATGGACAAGGGCTACAATTATGTAGCAGATTTCATATCCTAGGATAAGATACTTAAAACTGGCCCGGACTATGATTTTTACTGATTTTTTTTTTATTTCCAATTTTTTTTTTTTTTTTTTTTTTTTTTTTATAATTATTATTTTACATATTTCACGGAAGATGCGTCGGTTGAAGTTCCCGGTAATTTATTGACTTAGCCAGTTCCCGGCTTGGGAATCAAGCAACTCTTAGAGGGGTAGGCTATCCCTCTGGGAGATACGAGACCTTCGTTGGTGGGGAAGCTCTTGGTCAGGTGCTGGGGGAATCCCTCTAGCAACTTGGCTTGGTAATATAGAAGCATCTCACTCATCGTCTTGTTCCTGACTGTAGGTTCTGCCAGGGAATTGCACCAAGACATATTATAACGATACCGGGCGGGGCTACGGACAGCTTCAACCTTGGGGCACCGGGAGGCACCCCATTGTATTACCTTACTTCTACATACGGCTCTGTAGAAGTGGACCGACTGTCCTAGCGACTCATAGGAACACTATGAGATCTGGTAATAATAGTAATAAAAACATCCCCGGTGAAGCTGTGGGGAAACCCCCTAGCGACACTAGGAACAGTAACAATGAAAGGTTCCAAGGGGCCAAACCAAAGAGAACTACAGGAGAGGTGGCTGACAATTGCGTGAGACCATCCTCCGCAAGTGGCATACAAACTACCACCTCCTCCAAGGTTCGGGGAGCCTACCTGCTACCTCTAAAACCCCAACAGGCGACACAAGATACCGTTTCGTCTACCCGGCCTGGGTCGTAGCCCCTCGACTGTGAGGGACACGGGTCTCTGTAGAAAGTCCTGGGACTGTATGATGATTATAACTTCAAAGAAAGGGAGACAATATATCTCTAAGGTCGCAGCAGAATTATTAACCCCCTCCCACTTCTCTCTCTAATTCTACATTCTATGTGGGGTTGTAGTTATTCCATGTTACCTTGGTTATGGTTTTATGTTTCGTTTCTATCGGTTCCCTGTAAGTTTTCTTATTACGGAACACCGTTCCTGAAAAATTCGGTTTAACTGTCACCAAACTAACTTAGCGCGAAAAAGCTGGTTTTTCTGGGTTTTGTTGTCAATCAATGTCATTAATGTGACAGAAATCAAAGCAAATATCGAAAGTTCGCAGAGTGAAGATCTCATAATTTCTAAAATTTTGTAATAATATTTTGTATTAACATCCAAAAGCAATGGAGGTAGACAAGGTAAAGGTAAATTAAATTTCATTAACTAAATAGAATGTCTTTTTAGGACCATTTAAATTATCATGCAGCCATTGTATCTTAAAGTCAGGAACATTTTCTTTAAATGTCCTGACTTTTAAGAAGCAGAGAAATAGGACATTAAAAAGCATAAAAAAATATAAATTTATAATAGAGGTATTGAAATTTTATTAAAAAAAAAAAAAAAAAAAAAAAAAATCCAGTTTTTTTACCAAACCGTTCCGTATCAAACCGATGTTTTTCAGGAACCGCTCTTTACCGTAGTTTACTGGTATGGTTAACCTGGTTTTGCAACGGAATACAGCCTTAGTTCAAAACTTTGCGAAGAATGTACAATAACCGGTATAGTAAGACTAATAATTGCATTTCACATTCTGCTGATTTCTATTTCTAGGTTCTTATATTTTCTTTATCTTTCTCGTTCTCTTTTGTACGTTGGAATTGTCTGGTACGTGATACTTATATATATTATAATATATATATATATATATATAATATATATATATATTATTATATATATATATATATATTATATATATTATATTATATATATATATATTAGATTTTTTCTCACTAGTCATCGAGAGACTACTTTCTGCTTATATATATATATATATATATTTATATATATAATAATTTATATATATTATATATATATATATATATATTATATATAATCATATATAATATATATGAATATATATATATATATATATATATATATATATATAGTTGGCAGTTTTTATTCTTTTTGTCATGTATCACGATGTCTAGTCTGTTCGCATTTGTTTGTCGAATCTTTTTATGATAGGGATCCCACAATTATTGTTACCATTGTCTTTGTTTTTGATGTTTGTAATCGTTTTTCCAGAATTTGCTTGTAATTATTTTGGACAAACTTCCATTCCGAATGCTTGCGATGTCAATTCAATTTATGTATATACCAAGCTACGTGGCTACCTATTATGAAAGGGCCTAACTGCCATCCATTATTATGCCTATGTGTGTACTCAGTAGCGGCCAAGTTTGTACAGCCAGCGATGATATGACTAACGTGTTCCTCTAACCCATGGCATAATCTACATCTACTATCCATATTTTGTTTGAAGATCTTTTTTTGTCTATATCTTGTACTTAGGACTTGATTTTGTGCAGCCATTATCAGACTTTCCGTTATTATTATTATTATTATATATAGATGGTTAAAGTCGTATTGAGCAATAAAAAGGACTGGAAGAGAGAAACATTTGCTCAGCAGGTAAAAGAAAATACCATAACGTGGTATACTAATGCTTCCAAAACCAAAGCAGGAACAGGATAGGAGTATTTGGGCCGAAGACTAAAGATTCCGAACCCACCGAAAGATGAGTATACCTATCTTAGATAGGAACTCTTGAAACAAGAAATAGCCATCTTATCCGATAATCAAGCAGCATTAAAAGCGATCAACTCAGTAACCATTAATTCGAAGTTGGTCAAAGAATGCCTAGAGAAGCTGTACAAATTAGGAAAAGAAAATAAAGTCCTCCAACTCTGGGTGCCAGCCCATCAAGGGATGAAAGGCAACGAAAGAGCAAACGATTTACCTAGAGAAGGAGCGAACATTCCACTAACTGGACCAGAAACGTTTTGCTTCCCATGTGGTAACCAACTTAAAGCGGAACTCAAGAACTTGGGAAGACTCCATCCGTAACCTGAAATGGGAATCATCCAACGGTTTGAAACACCCGAAGAAATTTCTCAGAACTTACCACCGAAAAAAAACAAAATTTTCCTTGATTTAAGTAAGAAGAATCTTCTTGGCCTCGTAAGAAGATCTTGCGGTCATAGTCTTGCAGATCAAACGCTAGTCTTGGTCTTGCCATTAGTTTTGCATCTTGTGCTAGACCAAAACCAAGATCGCAAGACCAAGAGCAGTCTCGCTATTATGTTTTAAATACTTTTTTTACATGTAGATTCTATGTTTTAATAGATATAATAATTGTTTTTGAATATTTTTCTGCCATATCTCCAATTTATACTTTCTTCACCTTCCATTTATATCAACTTGCCCTTCTCTGGGTCATCGGCTAGCAACGCCCTTGGTTAAGGCAGATTTGTTCTTTTATTTCTTTCATCATCATCATCATCATCATTTTCAGCTTATTCAACCATGCATTTCCAATTATGGTGTAGCTTCCCTCGCATATTTAGATACTCTTTTTGTAGTTGGGCCCATTGTTATCTATTATTGGCTATGCGGACCCAAGATATCTCTGCTAATTTCTTAAAATCATGGTCCCATCTCAAGTTTAGTCTTCCTCTATGTCTCTGATTCCTCGTGCGTACCATACTGTAATCTTTGTGGTTTATCTGTTGTTTGTCCTTCTTGCCAGGTGTCCTGCCCATTGCCACTTGAGGGATTTGACTCTGTGGATGACATCTATTACCAATTAAATTATTATTATTGGGTCTTTTGTCGTATCAACTCTATTCTTTTATGGTCTCTCTTGGTTATTCCCAGCATATTTCATTCCATTGAGCGTTGTGCGACCTGCAGTTTCCTTACGATGTCCCTAAGTGTCCAGATTTCGCATGCATACGTCATGATTGGTAGTACACATTGGTCGAATGTTTTCTTCTTTAGATAAAGTGGCTTTCTAGATTTGAATATGACTGAGTTTCTTCCATAAATACTCCATGCCAACTTAATTCTTCTGTTGATTTCTTGTAGTAGAGATCCCGAGCTGTGTATTAGTTGTCTCAAATATATGTATTATTCTACTATTTCCAGTGCTGTGTGATTTATTAGAATGTCTTTTTTTATTTCTTTAAAATGAAATAAAAGAATGGTTTTTAAAAATATTTTGCAAACAAAAAAATAAAATGAAAAATCCTTTCAAAACGTTTCAATCTGAAAAAGAATTCCTCTTAAATGTTTATAGTCCGTGCCTGTGCAGGGTAGCATTCGACTGACCAAGGGTTGCGTCGTCGGAGTGTCAGAAGGCATTGTAAGCGAAATTAACCTTTGGAATGAAAGGTGGTTGAGATGAATCGACCACTCCCACGAAAATTGGACTCGATATTTCGAACATTGCAACCCGGCGGGGGGTGAGTTTCAAGACAACAGGTACAAAAAGAAATCACCCTGATGGACGAGGTTGAACTATACCTTACGTGATGGGAAGAAAGTATTGAATAAAAATGTTTTAATATAATATGTAATGTGTTTTTCGCAAAATTTTTTTCAACCAAATGAAATTGATTTAAAAATTAATTTTCTGTGGTAGAAATTTTCAATTAGTAGAAGAAGTTATCAAACTTTTAACTTTTCCACTAATTATACTTCAAAATTTGCGAGAAATGTCATTTTGGCGTTTGATTATCTTCCGTCAAGAGAAATTGTGGTTAGAAATCAAAAGTTGATTGTTTTATAAGCTAAATATTAGGCTTTCTCTATGGATACAACTGACTAACGCAAGCTGTTGCCAGGACATCCTATTAATTTTAATTGTGTTTTTTAAACATTGTGGATGATCGTAAACTAAAAGGTATAAAGTGTAATTAAAACCACTAATTTACTCCACTAATTGCGAGGTTCTGAATGAACCTTAACTTTTTCTACAAATTGAAAATTACTACCAATAATTTTGACGTTCAGAATGCTTACATTAAATTTCGGGGAACAAACTCCTACACTAACTGAAACTACTAATTTTGAGGTTCTGAATGAAGCTTATATCGAAAGTATTTTAACTCATCCAGAGCTATTCAGACACAATTTATTCCTTAACATCCTGTTTTTATTTAGAATTTCCAGATAAACCCTACTCATAAATCCAGAAAACAGAATAGACCCTACGCACATACAATATATACTTCGCAAAGCCCATTTCTGCCTTGTAGTCTCCCATTTCCCTCGCATTTTCGCTATTTTCCATTTCCTCAGGTTGTTTTTTATGCATGGCATGTCA
>NW_022145734.1:58878-77944 GCF_002938485.1 Sitophilus oryzae | reverse complement strand
ATTTAAATTATCCCACGTACAACGTCAAGCGAAATGTCACTGTTCTGTTTACCGGCAATAAAATGGATTTCTTTTAATTGACCGCGGTTAAATAACCCCCACAAATTTAAATCCCGGTCGGCCTTGGCATTCTCCGATCCTGTTCGGCTCGCATGTTTCTGCCGGTCGGCGGTGCTGCGCTTTTTTTTCTGCCTCTTCGTAAACTAAATAGGTTACGCTAGATTATGACCTCTTCTAATGCGAACCAGTTTCAATGGAACATCTATGCGCGTGTATTTTTAGAACTGTAACCAAGTCAAGTCGATAGAAACAAAGTTCTGATGAAAAATAATGATTATCTAATGATATTACATATCGTTTTGAATTTACTGACTATATTTCTAATTATATTTAGTGTGTGGAATTGGTGAACGATTGTAGATTGTATGGAAGGGGGTAGAATGAGAATAAAGGGGGTAAGTTAATCACCAGGACCTTATAGGTCTTTTGTCCCCCTTTCTTGAGCTTCGTCGTAACAAAGTTTATTGCATGAATGGTTGTCATTTCAGCGCACTCAGTGATGAGGCGTTCTGGTATTTCCCTATTCTCTTCACGGAATCTGCATTCATCCTTGTTTCCTAGCTTCAAACTGCAAGTGGGTGCGATAAGTTCCACACAAAGGCTGCTTGCCTGTGTGTAACGGGGGCCATAAAAACCACTCCGACAAATGCGAGGGAAGTCTTGTTGAACTTACTACCACTACATATTTTCATACAAGGCGAAACTAGATTTGTTATGTTACACTACACAGGTTAATTTAGGGTCAGCATATAAGCCAGACGCATAGTGCTGAAACCCAGAAGCAAATCGGACCTATTTAAGGATGTCGCAATTTTCCAGGCAAAAATAACGGCAATCCACTATTGCGTAGAAGAAATAATAATACAGCAAAGAACATATCCGGTGGCCATCTTCACAGACAACCAAACACCGCTAAAGGCACTCGGTTCCACATAGTTCAGTTCTAGACTAGTCCGTGGGACTGTGTGCGTGCTCTAAATACTTTAGGTGAATGTAGCATTGTTACGTTGGCCTGGGTACCAAGGCACGAGGGTCATAAGTGTAACGAAAAGGCAGATGAAAGGGCCAAGCTAGGCTAATCAATGCCATTTAAAGGACCAGAACCCTTCTGCGGCGTTGCAAAGGCAGTCACGAGAATGGCCACGGAACGATGGGTGGCCAACAAATCTTTAGAATGGTAGAGAAACTCATCAGGGCAGAGGCAGGCGAAAAAGTTCATAGTAGAACACTCGTCAAAAGTCTCGTCACAGTCCGGACCCTTATGTTATCGAGACATGTGGCATAAAACAAAACAAAAATTGTGCCACGATCCCTAAGAAACCGTTGCCCATTTGACGATGATATTAAGTGAATTATGGCAAAATTTCTACTCTGACGTATGCCAATCATTAATAAAAACAATGCCAAACAGGCTTTCAGTGGTTGCAAAAGTTCATGCCATATTAGAACAGTTATTTTTTAGAGTGTCCGAACATTTAGTTGTCACGATATTGTGCAATCTTTTTGTTTATTTATTGGCCTACAGTTTATTTTCATGTTTATACAAACTAAACTATTTAAATACTCATTAGAAATGTTAGATTTTAATATATTTTTAATGTATTTCTTAAACGTAAATAATTCAGTTAAAGAAAATAAAAATTTTTAATAAATTTTTGTTTGTCCGAACATTTAGTTGTTAGGGCTCGTACTTTGGGAAAATGATAGGACTGGAGAATGTAACCGAAGGATCAGAAGAGGACCACAATAGATTTAAGAAGGTCGCACTGGATCAGGCCGATAGCCACCTCTAGGAATCTAATCTAATCTAGCTTTTTTTTCAATCTACTGGAGTGTTCATTGTTGAGTTTTCTGGAGTGTCTTAGACCGTTGGAGGATTGCCATTCCAGGATACGGATGAAGTCTTCCAGGTTCTTGGGTTCTGCTTTAAGTCGGTAAGAGCCACTTGGGAACAAGAACGGTTCTGGAGTGGTGGGTATTTGGTGTTTGGAAATGGTAGACAATAGTTTTTTTTTAGTGATATTGGTTTTTATGATGTCGCACAAAGAAAAATATTTCTGATCAGAGCTACAAGTCTTAAGTAATTTCTAAAAAAACAAAATGACTTCAATCTTCAGTCAATTCCAGCAAAAGTTTAAAAATGATTTACCTAAGTCTTAAGTCTTTCACAAGTTGAAATATTCACGTCGTCATTTTTATAAAAGCTTATATCAATATAACGAACTTTACGACGACTTAAGTTATTAAAAGGATTTAAATCAAAAAAGATTTAAGTTTTCTGAGAACTTGCAGCTCTGTTCCTGTTGTTCCTTAATCCTTCTAGTCTAGCTTGGCTTCACTAATATATACCAAGACCAAGACCGCAAGCCTAAAGCTTCATTCAGAACCTCGCAATTACTGGAATAAATTAGTGGGCTCAATTAGCGTAGAAGTTTGTTCCCCTTAATTTCAATATAAGCATTCAGAACGTCAAAATTACTGGTAGAGATTTTCAATTAGTAGAGAAAAAGTTATCAAACTTTTAACTTTTCCACTTATTATACTTAAAAATTTGCGAGAATTTCATTTTGGCCTTGGATTCTCTTCCGTCAAGAGAAATTGTGGTTAGAAATCAAAAGTTGATTGTTTTATAAGCTAAATATTATATAGGCTTTATCTATAGATACAACTATCTAACGCAATTTTAATTCTGTTTTAAACATTGTGAATGATCGTAAAATAAAAAGTATAAAGTGTAATTGAAACCACTAATTTATTCCACTAATGAAGCTTAAGACCAATCTCAAGTATCACTATTTCTAAAGAACCTGAAACTACGATTATGTTAAATACTAAAAAAAGGACTATGTCAGTTGCCAAACCAGGCAGTAAACAGACAAGAGTTTGTGTACATTTCGCTTGTATGTTTTGGTTATTCTTGCCTGTGGTATCAAATTGTATTATGTAAAACCCCTAATGACCATTTATTCTATGACATTTCTAAACCGTGGTCGCTAAGATTCGAAATTGTCCGCAGAAGAACGAGCGCGAACCGACCGAGGTACGTTCGATGGTCGCCGTCGCCGTTTGGTACGACTACTCCCGCATAACCGGTTGTGGGCAGTGGCGGCGGCGGCGGGCGGGCAGTACCGGGCCCCTGTGTCAGGCACTAGATTGGCACTAGGAGATAGTCTAGCTATATGAAGGTGATGACTTCACCTTTCGGTTGCGGTTCGATGTTAAGTTCATTTAAGTGATTCCGGCTTCGATTTCGTATCGAAAAAGACGAGCGGAGGTTTTCAAATGTATTTCCGTTCAGCTGGCAGTAGAAATTAAATATAGCCGAGAGATAATATGTAATAAAACTGCCAAAAGCGTAGATACAAGAAATTATTTCGTAATAATGTGTTGTCCTCTATATCCGCTATATGTGATTCTTACGTACCTACTTACGATAAAAAAAGTTAGTACCTAGGTACTCAAAAAAATTCAGACCAGACAATAGTCACTGTTCCCTTGAAATATTTGGCTTGGTGTACAGGGTGGGTCAAATTCGATGCTTTTAAATGGAAACACCCTTTTCTATAGGAGATAGACAAAAACTAATATCGGTGTCTGGAGCTCAATTTTTGTCAAAAAAATGATGGTGAAAACCGCATATCGATATCTGTTACCGTTTCGGAGTTACGGGGTGTTTTTCAAAAATATGCATTTCTAACAAATCGCTGTAACTTTTTTGCTATGCAAAATTTTATATTTTTATGAAAACATTCCCAAAGCACCTTTTTAAGTAGAATTTAATGGTTTTAAGTATAAATTTTTTAAAATTAATAATTTAAAATTATCAACAGAAAATTTGATTTTTATATGGGACACCCTGTATATTTTAATTTATTTGAAAGAATTTAAAAATTACCTTTCCAAAAATATAACACTTGATATTTTGCTCGATTCCTCTTCGAGATATAGAGTATATAAAAAATTCGCCCGCTTTAAGTAAGTAGGCTTTGAACGGCAACGGCAGGTAATGCAAAAAAATCTAGCTGTGAGCATCAATTTAAAAACGAAAATAATATTTGCTATGAGAGACGCAGAATTCTATAACAATTTATAACATTTTAAAAACAATTTTAACCAACATCAACACATTTAAACTATATCTAATAACAATAAAATAAATAGCAAACCAAGACATGAGATTTTGCTACAGGTGTTTGACTTATCGACAGTCTTCTGTTATGGACAGACCGGGCAGTTTTGAACATTTCTCGCGGAATTCATAAACTCAGTGGGGGTGAAAGATACCCTCTCATAACTGCACTAAAGTATTTCTAATTCTTGTCTAGATTATACGCAAGAATAAGGAACCTTTATTCTCCGCAAATATATCCATAGGATTAGATCCATGGGCACTAAGTCAGGCGGCCTCGACGGCCAACGGCTAGGATCTTGGTTAGCTCTTCAATTATTCTTGAAATTGGCTGCAAAAATTTGCTGATAACTTCAGCGTTCAGAGGCGGTGCGTCGCCTTGCTGGAAAAATATGTTTTCGAGTTCCATTAAGGGCATATCATCAGTAAGGGGTCCAAAGTCTACTAGTTAAAAGTTGCGAACTTTTAAAAATTCTGTATTTCGAAGGGGATTATAACAAAATATCAAGTGTGCTATATTTTTGGAAAGGTAATTTTAAATTATTTTCAGTTAATTAAAAATATAGGGGGTATTGTAGCATTAGAAGTTATAAAAAAAATGATGGAATGTTTTTTTATAAGAATTTTCTTTTAGAAAAAATATTAAAACAACTAATACTATGCGACGGAGCTGTTCGCCGGTGAGCAATGGGTCGTAAGCTAGTGAAAATTAATTGTGTTAATTACGTCTTTATAATATACTGGGCGCCACTCAGTTTTCCATTTACTTTCAAAAACTTCTAAGTTGAGAACTTCAGAAATCAACTCAGAATATAGGTATTACTTATTTTAGAATTACACAAATGAAACGCTGAGATAAACTAACAACTAAGTATAATTAATAATTAAATGTTAATTAGAATAAAATAAGATATGAATAATTTGATGTTTGAAAATATTCGTTGGTAAATAGTATGTATTAAAATAGATCACTCAAGATGGTAGTTAAACCTGCGCTTCTGAATATTAATATTTTTAATTATTCCGCAAAAAGTTCTGGCGATCTTGGTACCAAAATATAGGGACTCTTTATATTAAAAAAACTGTACTATGTATATATCAGAAATATGCATAACATGAATAAAATATTTCAAAAAAGTGACTCTAAAGTAATAAAATATCTAATATGCCTGTGAAGGGCTTAAGCTTGATAAAGTGAACTTAAATTATATAAAAAGAAATGATCTGGCCTTTTATATCCGTTCTGGTCACAAGCTGGTTGTGGTGAACTGCTGGAACTGGATCGTGATTAAAACGTCTCCACCCAGACAGGATCGGAAAATGCTGTATATTCAGGAGATTCCTCCGTTATTCAACGTGTATATTGTAGGGAACAAACGTGGCCCAAATGTCAGATACAATAAACAAAATGGCACCAGAAATGCGTACCATAAAATAAAACCCTGTACAAATAGAAAAACGGTATTAGGAAACGTTATGTAAAAAATAAAGGAGTCTTACCTCCGCTCAGAGGGTTTTCCAACACAAATTTCAAAAATGCCAAAAAACGCCGATAATTCTATCGGGTTCAGCTTCAACCACCAATAATATAGCGATAAAGGTAGGCTGAGGTACCATACCTATACCGTCAGAAATAAAGTGACGAACAACTTCGACCGGACTGAAATAACTAGCCAGAAATAAACTTGTAGAAAAAATAAAAGATAATAACAATACTTATAATGCCATCTCGGTGCGAGGACTTAAACTTGAATTGTTTAAATAAAATAATTCTGTACATTTATTTAAATTGTGTAAATTTTAAATAAAATGCTACATTGCCTCTCTCCAAAAAGAAAAAATTAAAGGCTGTACAGACTTTAAATTTTTTATGAGAACAAATGTTCACCTAGATCATTATTCAAACAATCCACCAAGAAACGTCATCAAAAATAAATGGTGAGAAAATAAAACAAACCAAAAGAAAAGAGCTTTAGATAACTACTGTACTAAAGACTTTAGGAACTACTGATTAAAGAAAAGAAAATCTAAACTAGAAACCATTATCAATGATAATAGCTTAAAGAAAAAAAAAACAATATTTAGTAGTCATTCAGTTATTTTAGCTTCGATAGCTACGCGTATCACTCGTCCACCAAAGGAGTCCAAAATAGATAGGTCAAAATCGGGTTTAAGTTAAAATCGGGTTAAGTCAAAATCGGTAAGTCTACTAAAAACTGGATAATTACAAAACTACAACTATGAGTTATAAAGTAAGCCTGAAGGCTAGAGGTAATAAGAAACCGCTATTCCAAAGAGAATATGAGTGAAAACTTATGTAAAAAAAACAAATTACCGCTTTGGTGTAATGCCATGAAACAAAAAATGTTTCGACAAAAAATACGAACACAAACAAAAGATACTTTGGACAGAACACTTCCCAGCAAGGATAAACCGAAGAGCACTCGAAGAAACCAACCAATGTCAAAAGATCTAAGCGGTCTGGATTTACCGAGGTAATTTACATAAAATCTACTCTGAGAGATGATAAGTGAAATCCAAGTTAGTACTGCGCGACATTCATCTGTAGAAAGTCCCCTCGATTACTAACCTCGAGTAGATCTTCCACAAAGGCAGGCACTTCCCCTGAACACAATTCCGCAACCCAAACCAAAAAATGCTATGTCCAAGGTGGAAAACAAAAAAACCAAAAAAAAAAAGGAAGAAAGAGAGAGAAAAGGTAACCCAAATGTTCCACAATCAAGAGGGGAGTGAAATATAGTTTCCACCAAACTGAAAACCATAGAAATGGCACTAGGAAATGAATTAAACTTAGTAGGTACTCGTATGGCCAAGTTGTCAGCAGTACCCTCGGACTTGCCCACTAGGGAACTGAGATTGCGCACAGTAGTGTCACCCAACTATTCCTCAGTACATCGAAATGTCTGTAGCCAAATAAACACCCCCAATACGAATCCTTCCACGCTAGCAGTTTGTGACTACAAGTCCTGGAAGCTACTGACACCATCGTCATCCGGCCTAATTCACAAGAAAAAACAGAAGAAACGTCCCTAGGTACGTTATATAATGAGTATTACCACCCATAAAACACTACTCAAACGAAGGTATAAAAAAAACAAAAAGGTACTTAAGATAGCTAGATCTAAATCAACTAACTTAATGAAATATGCTCGTAAAACAAAAATATTGCTCTGGTGACAAGAAATCCTATAACAACTATAAACTCCATTATTCAACGAGTATGCCATTCTATAGTCACATCTGCAATAATACTTACAAATTTGCACCACCAAGCTCAGTTTGAAATAGTCTAAGGTAAGGTAAGATAAAAAATAAGTAAGGTAAGGTAAAGGTAAGATAAAATACTAAAAGGTAAGATAATCACTGTACTTTCAAGTGAAAAGGTAAGTTAAAAGGTAAGATAAAATAATATAACAGCTTAAATCGCTTGTTACTGAATAACTAACTACACTTTGTAGAAAGTCAAATCAGCAAAATAATAAAAGAAAATTTCTTTTATAAGGTAAGATACAAAAAAAAATAAAGAAAAAGATAAGATAAATTTTACTTTCAGATAATTAAAAAACTTTTAAGTTTTCAAATGGAAAAGAGAATTCACTCTTTTAGCAACACTAGAAGTAAAATACAGATAACTCATAATACAGATAGTAAAGATAAAGTTACAGATAAAAATGTAAATATCCTAGAGATATTTTGCTAGAAGTAAGAGGTAAATTTTTTCGAAGGTAAGGTAAGTATAAAACAGTTAATTAAGTGTAACAAAAAACATGCTAAAGAGAAATTAGAAAATTTAGGTAATTAAAATATAGGTAAAGCTTAAGAAAAGATAAATTGAAATAAGAAAATGAAAATATTAATCTTGTTCATCTGACGAATCGTCAAGATCGTGATAAGGTAATAAGTCTTTGACATGCCATTTCCCGGCTTTAGAACCATCTGTATTTTTTAACTCGTAAACTAAATGAGAGAGCTTTTTGCAAACTATTGACAAAATATACTTAGGACTGAGCTTAGCTGCAAACTTGTCGGCGGCATTAGATAAAACCTTATTAACACGCCACACTTTATCACCTACGTTGAAAGAAACATCCCGTTTCCGGAGATTGTAAGATTTTAAATTTCTTTCATATGCAGAATGCAACTTGTTACGTATCTCAACGAATAACTTTCTAAACTCTGTCAAATTCTCAGCATAAGTATTTCTATCACCAGGCAATATTTCTACAGATTGGTCGTTAATACTAAAATCGTAATATTCGCCAGATATAGGAACATGTCTACCGAACATCAAATAAGTTGGCGGAAAACCTGTCACTTCATGAACTGCAGTATTAATAGCTTGTCTAATCTGAGGTATGTGTAAATCCCAATCTTCATGTTTATCAATATAACATCTGATAGCAGTAGTTATGGTTTTATTATTCCTTTCGACAAAATTACATTGTGGTGAATAATAGGGAGTAAACCACTGTTTAACTTTATATTTTTCACAAAGACCTTTAAGATTATTACTAGCAAAATTTGGAGCGTTATCAGTTATTAATATTTGAGGAACACCAAATATCAGAAATATGTTGTTTTCAATAGTATCTACAATATTATTTGATTTAGAATGCTTCAAAGGAAATATGTAAGTGTATTTAGAAAACCAATCAGCTGCTACTAGCAACCATTTATTACCTTTTTTAGAACGCGGAAACGGACCGACAAAATCTAAAGAAAGAATCTGACCAGGTAAATCAACAATTTTTTCTTTACCCATGGTACCGATTTTAGGCAAATTTGAACATTTTTGCGCACCGCAAACTAAACATTTTCTAATAAATTTCAAAATATCTGATCTCATATTTGGCCAATAATACGTTTCTTGTACTCGATACAAAGTTTTACGGAAACCAAAATGTGCACTAGTTGGAGGTATATGACAAGAATCAATAACTTTGTTACGTTGACATTTAGGCACTAAAATTTTCCATTCTCTTTTGTTAAAAATATGAGATTTATTTGATGAAATGAATTTATATACTTTTTCGTTTTTTACGCGCCATTGTGGATATTTATCCGGCTCGTTCTGAATTTTATCACGTAATGAAATGTACCATGGATCAAGAGAACTGTTATCTGTAGATAATAAAATAATTTAGCCTCAGGTAGATTGATATCGTGGGAGAAGAATAAGGAATACGACTTAACGCATCTGGAACTAAATGCATAGAACCTTTTCTATGTTGCAAATCAAAAAGTATGCTGACGCAACCTAAGTAACCATCGACTGGAGCTTACCGGAAGGAGTTTTTAAGTTATTGAGCCAAAGCAGACTATAATGATCGGTAATGACTGTGAAAGGAGTACCTTCAATCCAAGGTCTAAACTTTTCTATGCAGAATATAACTGCCAAACACTCACGTTCAGTTACCGAATAATTTCTTTCTGCTTTAGAAAGTGAACGGCTTGCATAAGCAATCACCCTCTCTTCACCATCTATAAATTGTGTAAGCATACCACCGATTCCGACATCAGAAGCATCAGATTGAACAAAAAACTTTTGAGAGAAATCTGGTTGAGATAAGACTGGAGCACTAACAAGTTTTTGTTTTATAGCCAGAAAAGCAGCCTCAGCATCGTCATTCCATGATATTGTTTGCTTTTTCTTTTTACCTTTAAGGAGAGCATTAAGTGGATTAACAAGAGAAGAAAAATCTTTAATAAAACGTCTATACCAAGAACACATACCGATAAATCTCTTGACTTCAGTAGAAGTCTGAGGACGAGGATAATTCGTCATCGATTCAACTTTTGCAGGATCGGTAGCTAAAGAGTTATTACCCACTATAAAACCTAAATATTTTAATGTGGTTTTAAAGAAATTACATTTTTCAAGATTAATAGTTAATCCAGCTTCCTTAAGCAATTTTTGTACTGTTTTTAAAAGTTCTATATGATGTTCAAAAGTAGGAGAGCAAATCAAAATATCATCAAGGTAAGAAAAAATATGAGGTTCATATTTAGGACCAAATATGGAGTCTACAAGACGTTGCTGAGTCTGAGCGGCATTACACAAACCGAAAGGTACGACATTAAACTGATAATGACCACGACCAATAATAGAGAAAGCAGTTTTTTCTTTAGATGCCTCGTCTAGAGGAATCTGCCAAAATGCTTTACGAAGATCAATAGATGAGATAAATTTAGCATTACGTAAGTTACATAGAATACGATCTACGTGCGGTAAAGGAAAACTGTCATGTTTAGTAATAGCGTTCAGAAATCGTCCATCAAAACAAAATCTATACTCTCCATTAGATTTTTTAACTAATAAGGTAGGAGAAGACCAAGGACTATTAGACTCTTCGACTACACCTAACTCAAGCATAGAATCTAATTCTTTATTTAAAATGTCCTGCATGTACGGAGAAAGTAAGTAAGGTTTCTTTTTAAAAGGTTGATTATCTCCTGTATCTATAGTTAACTTAATTTTATTTGTGCGGCCTAATTTTTTATCACTATCAATCTGCTTAAATAATTCTAATACTTTAAAAGCTTCATTTTTTTCAAAAGGAGATAAGTCATCTAGAGAAAACAAGTTAGAACTAAAAGAACTGTTAGAAAATGGCTCCACTATATCTAGTTTAATAGAATCATTCTGAATAAGATAACTATTGTTTTTAAAATTCATAATCAAGTTAAATGATTTAACAAAATCCATACCAAAAATAAAAGAATGAGTTACAGAAGGAACTACAAGAGCTTTAATCAGTCTAAAACAAGTACCAATAGAAATAGGTAAGTCAACTAACCCTATTACTTTTTGTTCCTTGCCATCTGCGGTATAAAGATTAGAATGTTGGATAGGATGAACTTTTATTTTTAACTTATTTAAAAACTTTAAACCCTCATTTCCAATGATAGAGGTAGTGGCACCGGAGTCAAGTAATACAGTTATATCCCTGTCAAAAAGACGTACTGATATATAAGGTCTATTATCATTAACTTTTTTAGAAAACAATGGTAGAATTTCGTTATTATGAAATGGTGTTTTATAAAAATTTGAAACATGTTTAAGCCATTTTCTCCACTCAAAAATATTAAAGTAACTTTTAGTGGTTGAACCATCACCAAGCAATCGACCACTTGCAATGACTGGTGATTTAACTAGTTTTTTGAACATTTACTACAATTTGAAACTTTAACATTAGGCTCGCCACAACGAAAACAAAATAACTTACGTTTTTCTCTACAAGAATTGTACGTATGATTAGGTAAATTACAATTGAAACAAATTATCTTAGATTTAGAGTCCTTAGAATTTTCAGTAGATTTCTGAACGTTATTTTTAAAAGAATTTTTGTTAGAGGTAGATACGTTTTTTCGATCATGAAACTGCTTTTTATATACAGAGGTAGAAGTACTAGGCTGTGAGTCGTCCAAATAAGATAAATGCGAATTTTTCTTAGAAACAGATTGAGAAGTTAACTGTACGACTTCTTCCAATCTTTTACACAAAATAGACAAGTCATTAACACTATCTGCAGTATGCAAAGCTAACTGATTAATATATTCAGGTAATAAATTTTTACGAATATACTTAACCTTAGTAATTTCGGCTGGAGGTAAAGATAAACGAGAAAATAAGTTCTCTAAATGAGCAATAAAAATAGTTATAGATTCATTTCTTTTCTGCTTTCTCTGTCTTATCTGTTCCCAGATGTCGTCATCTGCACACGGAGGTAAAAAATCGTTCTTTAATCTTTTAACTAAACCTTGCCAATCAGTAACAATGGATCTTACACTACGATACCAAACAAAAGCATCGCCTATAAAAAATTCAACAGCTGAGTTAAATAATTCTATTTCGGAAAAATTACGGCTTTGAGCTAAATCAGATACTCTTTCTAAAAAATAATAAACGCTTTTCGAATCGCCATTAAATTTTATACCCCAAGATGAAATTGGTTGTTTATTAGCGGAACAAGAAACTACCGGACTAACATTGACTATAGGAGCAACAGAATTATGTTCAAAACTATCATTCAGATTTTGAGTATTAGAGATTGAAACTGTTTTTTCATCTAAATCGGATTCTAACTTTAAACAAGTAGCATACGATTCATTTTTAAATTTAATAATTTCCTCCTCATTAGGCTTTGAAATTACTATCCGTCTTACACGACCAGATAAATGAGCTAATCTAGATTTTACTCTTAAAAATGTACTATCTGCAGAACTACCCTCAAAATCAGAAATTAAACTTGTAATAGAAGATAAACTTTTATTAATTTCAGTTTGTTCCGTCATAAAATCAACTTTATAACTGTCCATATTAATTTGAGAACCTGGATTGTTTAGTTCTTTCTTTAAAAGTTTCGAAAGCATCTTTCTTTTATCATCAACGCCCCTTTCAGTATAAACAAATCGAATATTTAACTCATACTCCAACTCATAATCCAACAAATGATTAACTCTAAACTTTTCTAAATCCATAATTACTGAATAAAACTTTACAGATGTAAATTCTAAATAAGTATCTATCTATTAGTTAAAATTAAAAAAAAAATAAATCAATTACAAAAACAAAATGACTTGAAATAATTTTTTATTTGACCGCCCTGTATACTGTTCAAAAATATTCAGGAAAATAATCTGAATAGAATCGATAAAACTACAAATGTTAAAATACGTCGGAGAAAAAGAATTTCAATGTCAATATAAAAAAACTAATTGGAATAAAAAAAAACTGGTAAACAACACGCGATGAAAATATCTATAAATTTAGCTAAAATTTTAGATAAACAATTTGTAATTGATAATATTATGCAGATTATTATATTACAGAAAAATAGATAGAATATAGACAGAGAAAAAACTAGAAATAGAAATAGAGAAAAGATAAATAAAACTACCACAATTTCACCGTCAGAATAACTTAGATCACAGCTATACCACAACAAAAAAATATAGAAAAATAGTACCAGATACCGAGGAAAAAAATACAATATACCTGTTTATGCAAAAGGAAAAAAATATGAAATTAAAGTCCAGAATTGAACAGATAAAAAATAGATACGTTTTAGGCAAAGTTAATATTAAATAGTCTAGTTTATCTCAGCAAAAATAATAAACCAAATTACAAAGACGTAAAAAAAAATCAAGATGTAAAACAATTTTACTTTTTTTAATTTAAATTCTCAAGGCCCCACATCGTTGGACGCTATTTTGTAGCATTAGAAGTTATAAAAAAAATGATGGAATGTTTTTTTATAAGAATTTTCTTTTAGAAAAAATATTAAAACAACTAATACTATGCGACGGAGCTGTTCGCCGGTGAGCAATGGGTCGTAAGCTAGTGAAAATTAATTGTGCTAATTACGTCTTTATAATATACTGGGCGCCACTCAGTTTTCCATTTACTATCAAAAACTTCTAAGTTGAGAACTGAGAAATCAACTCAGAATATAGGTATTACTTATTTTAGGAATTACACAAATGAAACGCTGAGATAAACTAACAACTAAGTATAATTAATAATTAAATGTTAATTAGAATAAAATAAGACTATGAATAATTTGATGTTTGAAAATATTCGTTGGTAAATAGTATGTATTAAAATAGATAAGATCACTCAAGATGGTAGTTAAACCTGCACGCTTCTGAATATTAATATTTTATTAATTATTCCGCCAAAAGTCTGGCGATCTTGGTACCAAAATATAGGGACTCTTTATATTAAAAAAACTGTACTATGTATATATCAGAAATATGCATAACATGAATTAAAATATTTCAAAGTGACTCTAAAGTAATAAAATATCTAATATGCCTGAAGGGCTTGAAGCATTAAAGTGAACTTAAATTATATAAAAAGAAATGATCTGGCCTTTTATATCCGTTCTGGTCACAAGCTGGTTGTGGTGAACTGCTGGAACTGGATCGTGATTAAAACGTCTCCACCCAGACAGGATCGGAAAATGCTGTATATTCAGGAGATTCCTCCGTTATTCAACGTGTATATTAGCGTAGGGACAAACGTGGCCCAAATGTCAGATACACAAAACAAATGGCACCAGAAATGCGTACCATAAAAATAAAACCCTGTACAAATAGAAAAAACGGTATTAGGAAACGTTATGTAAAAAATAAAGGTCTTACCTCCGCTCAGAGGGTTTCCCACACAAATTTCAAAATGCCAAAAAACGCCGATAATTCTATCGGGTTCAGCTTCAACCACCAATATAGCGATAAAGGTAGGCACGAGGTATATACCTATACCGTCAGAAATAAAGTGACGAACAACTTCGACCGGACTGAAATAACTAGCCAGAAATAAACTTGTAGAAAAAATAAAAGATAATAACAATACTTATAATGCCATCTCGGTGCGAGGACTTAAACTTGAATTGTTTAAATAAAATAATTCTGTACATTTATTTAAATTGTGTAAATTTTAAATAAAATGCTACAGTATCCCAAATAAAAAATTAATTTTTCTGTTGATAACTCTTAAATTATTAATTTTAAAAAAATTATACTTAAACCATTAAATTCCACGTAAAAATGTGCTTTGGAAATGTTCTCATAGAAATACAAAATTTTCCATAGTAAAAAAGTTACAGCGATTTGTTAAAAATGCACATTTTTGAAAAACACCCTGTAACTCCGAAACGGTAACAGATATTGATGTACGGTTTTAACCATCATGTTTTTGATGAAAATTGAGCTCCAGACACCGATATTAGGTTTCGCCTATCTCCTATAGAAAAGGGTGTTTCCATTTAAAAGCGTCGAATTTGACCCACCCTGTACATACCAAAATACTGTTGTTTATTTATAATTATTATTATTTTATTCTACAGTATGTCCCCGGATTGTCTTTACAAGAGGAAAAACTTTTTCATTATTGACATTTTGAGAAAAATGCATTCTTCATAAAAATGTTAGTCGTTCTAAAATGGTTCATCCCGTTTATAGATTTCCAAATTTCCAAAAATGTTCAAATTTAGAAAATTAAAGTCCTAAAAATCAAAACGCATTTCTATGGTAATATAATGTTGATTTCATTCTTTGATAGATGATTATTATTAATTTTGATTAATGTCATATTCTTTGCTGTTGTTAAAGTATCATATTTTCCGATAACTATCATCACCCTTTCCGTAGCATTGAACTAAATAAATGTTATGCTTCTTTAACATTTTGAAACGCCAAAAACACTACATTAATTAAAATTCTATGACTAACAATCTATCAAAGAATGAAAACGAAGTTTATATTACAATAAAAACGCGTTTTGATTTTTAGGACATTAGGAAAAAATTCAATCATATTTTCATGTTTTTCTTAATTTTCTCTAAAACGGTATAGAACTTTGGAAAAGTATAAACTGGATTGACCATTTTAGAACAAGCAAAATTTTTTATGAAGAATGCATATTTCTCAAAATGTCAATAATAAAAAAGTTGTTTTGCCCTTGTAAAGACAATCCGGGGACATACTGTATAATAACTGTTTTCTAAAAAAATTCTACGTGTTTCAAAGCAGAAACAGAAATCTTCTCCCGAGAACTAAAAAACTAAAATATTAAAGAAAAACTAAAGGATACAGTTGTGTTTGGAAACTTTGTGTCACAACATCAAAATGGAACACTAATTTCCCGAAATACACCAAAATACTTTATTTTTAATACTAGACCATGGTAACATCATTGTAGATGATTAAAAATAGTTAAAATCGAGCTTTAATCATATATGGTGATGATGCTAATGAATTGAGCGAAGTGTTTTGATATATTGTGGTGAATTAGTGTTTTGCCAAAATTTTGCCAATTTTTTTGAAATGTGTAATTGTAACTTCTTAGAAAAATACATTAATTTTTCATTGTTTTAGCACAGTTTTTAGATAAACTGATATTACATAAAATGAATTAACAAAAATTAACAATTACTGCCTCATGGCAGTTATCCAATTAGGTAAGACGAAAAAGTGTCGTGATTAGCGATGAGCGAGACTGGTCTTAGTCTTGCCTTTTGTGCAAGACCATAGTCAAGATTAACGTTTGATCCGCAAGACGCAGACTAAGACTAAGCATGCAAGACTCTTGCAATCTTGCGATCTGGCATTTTTTTTACGTTTATAGTTCTTATTTAAGATAAATTGTACGCATCTTTCGATAGGGTAGATTTCAATCTGAAGGATGCTGGGGTAGGTGCCCATTCGTTTGGAGTATCTAGTTTTCGCCCTAAATACTCCTATCCCTGTCCCTGCTTTGGTTTGGGAAGCATCAGTATACCACGTTATGGTATGGTCTTTTCGATGCTGAGCAAACGTTTCTCGCTTCCAATCCTTTTTATTGCCCAATAGTACGGTGAGTGAGGCGTTCCTCAAAGTTTTGTTGGTACACATTCTTGGTATGTCATCCACAGGGAGTTGGAAGGGTAAAATTTTCTTTTGAGGGTGTGAATACTGTTTCCGTAAACGACCATTCTAATCATTGTCGCATTGGCATATCTACCATATCTACCAACGACAATATGCAGTAGTGTTAAATTGTGAATTCTGCTGTTGGACATGTTTTCATTGCACTAGTGATGCTCTGTACAGGTTTTGCCTTGCTATATGTTGCTCTAGTTTTGTGTACCAAGCAACTGCTCCATAGGTAATCGTGTGTCTTACTATCATGGAATATATCCAGCGCAAAATGTACGGGCGCAGCCGTATCTGTTTCCCGCCAGTCATTTGCAGATCACGAGAGCTTTTGTAGCTTTGCTGGCAATGTTCTTAATATACCTGTTCTATAGAACACTCATTCAGGTCTAATTCTATAACACAAGTATAAATTCGGAATAATTATTCTCGGACTATTTTATACTTTTTGAATAGAAATATTGATAGACATTCTCAGAATTGGTTATACCTGGTATATACTTGCTTTGTAGAATCGACCCTCAATATAATATACTGAAAAATAAACATTTTTGTCAGACAAATATTTTAATAATTTCCTTAAACTTATTTAACTTATTATTAAACTATTTATTTACATTAATTATTATACTATTTATATAAATATTTTCTATGTAGAATGTGCCTCTAGTAGATATATATTTAATATTTATATTAAAAAATATATTTTCTTTATAGTAAGAAAAATATTACAATTTTACAATTTGCATTACAACTATCAGAATTTTATTATATTATTAACAGGATACAAAATAGTAAATTATATAGATAATATAACAAATTAATGAATACATATTATTATTATAATAAAATTTTACGATGTGTGCAAATCGTATATTTTATAGATTACTATTACTTTTGTTCAAATATCGAATTAACGCTATTGAACGGTAAAACTATTATCTAAGTTAACGTCAAAAATAAATTACCATTTATTGGCAATAAACATTTCGAACTGGGTCGACTATATCGAGATAAAACTTCACACGAAACATTTCCAAATATCTAAATTCAATTATTATTATTTATAACATATTGTAAAAGTGTTTATATGTATATTTTACGATGCAGTTTGTGCTCCAGATTTAGCGGGCAATGTAAACGGACGAAAAAATGGATCTAAAGTAATATTTTCACCAAACCACAATGAGTAACAAGGACTTTAAATAATAGAAGATAACTATAGAAATTGCCAAGAATAAGAAACAACATGGCAAATTCAAAATTTCTTCATACCTAAGAAAAGTATGCTAGAAATTATTGAATTTATTTTGACAAAACAAAAAATTATTTAATACTATACAGGGTGTTCAAAAAAAACATGTGCCATCTCTCGTGGGGAGATTCCTCACGTAAAAATAAGATTTATTTTTCATATCAACATAGGTCCTATTCTGCTTTGTTTCGTAGCTACTTAATAATCTTTCGATTTATTATAATTTTCTTCCAAGTACTTTTAGTGATTCAAATGAAATTTTGAGGGTAAAAGTTACTAACAGTGCTACATGTTTTAATGCTAAAAGAGTGTCCATAAATTTATCAGGGACGTGCATATGGGTTATCACTGGTATATTTTTCAAAAAAAAACATGTACGCCACTGACTTTTTTTCTTTTGATATTAAAATTATGTAGGCCGCTTAATTAAAAGTTATCTCTTCATATTTTGTCGAATTCGGCCTCATTGATGAGATAAACGCAATTTTATTAATCACAATTAATAAAATTTAAATAAAAATAAAATTAATAAATTATACATTTACCTAATTAAAAATTAATTTAAAATTAATTAAATTAAATTAAATATTACTACTATTAGTTATTTTTACTATTAATCCAACCTACAGCAATTTCAAATACAAAAATAATGGTATTTAAGAAAATTACAAAAAAACTAATTTTAAAAAAATTAACATCCTGTAACTCTAAAACTATGCATTTCCATACTATGTTTATAGGAACTTTTTTTTCATATTTTGATGAGAAATCATTGGAGTACTTATTTAGACTTTGGCAAGTTAATGATATTAAAATTTTAAAAGGTTGCTATTAGACTTGATCAGGCAAATTAATTAAATTGCCTTTATCTCATCAAGGAGCCGAAATCGACAAATATCAAGAGACAACTTTCAATCGGCATTTTAAACTGCTTACACTATTTCGCTAATAAGAGAAATTTAAGTCAGTGGCGTACAATGCTTTTGTTTAGAAAAATATTCCAGTGAATAACCCATATGCCCCTGGTGAATATGTCGACATTAGTCCTTTTTTAGCTTAAAATACGTTGTATGTACTAGTAACTTTTACCCTAAAAATTTTTTTGAAGACAATCCGCGGACATACCGTAGATATAAATAAAATTAAAAAAAAAAAAAAAGATTTAACACCCTGTATGCACGAAA